>NC_133331.1:7591763-7676326 GCF_042186555.1 Aquarana catesbeiana
GTACAGCACAATGCACCAAGTGCAGCAGCTTGAGGAATGTACTGTATAGCACAGCATACCAAGTACAGCAGCTAGAGTAGTGTAGCATATAGCACGGCATAACAAGTACAGCAGCTTTAGGAATGTACTGTATAGCACAGCATACCAAGGACAGCAGCTTTGGCAATTAAGCATATAGCACAGTGTACCAAATGAAACAGCTTGAGGGATGTAGTATATAGTACAGCGTACCAATTGCTGCAGCTTGGGCAATGTACTGCATAGCACAGTGTACCAAGTGCAGCAGCTTGAGGAATGTAGTGTATAGCACAGTGTACCAAGTGCAGCAGCTTGGGGAATGTAGCGTATAGCACAGTGTACCAAGTGCAGCAGCTTGGGGAATGTACTGTATAGCACAGTGTACCAAATGAAACAGCTTGAGGGATGTAGTATATAGTACAGCGTACCAAGTGCAGCAGCTTGGGGAATATACTGTATAGCAGAGTGTACCAAGTGCAGCAGCTTGAGTAATGTACTGTATAGCACAGTGTACTAAGTGCAGTTGCCTGGGGAATGTAGCGTATAGCACAGTGTACCAAGTGAAGCAGCTTGAGGAATGTACTGTATAGAACAGTGTACCAAGTGCAGCAGCTTGAGTAATGTACTGTAAAGCACAGTGTACCAAGTGCAGTTGCCTGGGGAATGTCATGTATAGCATGGTGTACCAAGTGAAGCAGCTTGAGGAATGTACTGTATAGCACAGTGTACCAAGTGCAGCAGCTTGAGGAATGTAGCGTATAGCACAGTGTACCAAGTGCAGCAGCTGGAGGAATGTAGCGTATAGCACAGTGTACCAAGTGCAGCAGCTTGAGGAATGTACTGTATAGCACAGTGTACCAAGTGCAGCAGCTTGAGGAATGTAGCGTATAGCACAGTGTACCAAGTGCAGCAGATTGAGGAATGTACTGTATAGCACAGTGTACCAAGTGCAGCTGCTTTGGGAATGTAGTAGGTTTGCAGATTTTAACAAGCATATAAATAAGGATCATTATTGTTTTCAGACACAGGTTACATTCAAGGAAATCTGTAAGGACAGAAATAAATATTCTGCCATTGCTGACTCATATTTCCGGCTCCTACACCTTCTTGCTGATCCCAGATTCCTGCAGGCCTAGAAGTCGGCTTCCTATTCACAACACCGGAGTTGCGTGTGAACAAGACTTAGCGAATAATGAACGATCGTTACCCTGAAAGGCAGAGCATTCCCCTCCAGCGCGGCGTCCAGTAAATAGAAAGGCTAAAAATTGTGCAAGAATTTTGATGGCCGGATACCCAACACTGAGCCCCACTAATAAAGGTTTTATCGGTGTATTTAGTCAGTTTAATAGGGCCGTCCGCCTCCATCAAAGGGACCAGAGAACTCCAGAGAGTCCAGTTGGGCTGATTATTTCTTACCATCGCTAAATGTTTCCAAATGGAGATGCCAGACGCTTCCTGTCACTTATCTTAATAAAAACACAACCCAGTGTGGCCAAATATTTTCCAATTTCCCCACCTTCCTATCTCACTCGTATCTACTTTGATGCCCTTTAAACATTGTACAGCATTCAGCCCTGTGGGATTGTATGGACCGCGGTGGAATGACATCATGAAGGTCGGGCGGAATGCCTTCCGGGATGGACAGATGTTCTTCATTCTCCAGTCAGTGCCGTAAAATGGTAGAGATTCCTGAAAAAAATAAAATAATAACTATATATATACATATATATATATATATATATATATATATATATATATATATATATATATATATAGTGCCTTGAAAGTATTCACACCCCTTGACATTTTCCACATTTTGTCATGTTACAACCAAAAACATAAATGTATTTTATTGGGATTTTATGTGATGGACCAACACAAAGTGTCACATAATTGTGAAGTGGAAGGAAAATGATAAATGATACAAATAAATATGTGAAAAGTGTAGGGGGGGGGCATTTGTATGGCGCCCCCCGGAGTCAATACTTTGTAGAACCCCCTTTCTCTACAAGTCTTTTTAGGGATGTCTCTACCAGCTTTGCACATCTAGAGAGGACATTTTTGCCCATTCTTCTTCTTTGTAAAATATCTCAAGCTCTGTCAGATTGGATGGAGAGCGTCTGTGAACAGCATTTTCAAGTCTTGTCACAGATTCTCAATGGGATTTAGGTCTGGACTGTGACTGGGCCATTCTAACACATGAATATGCTTTGATCTAAACCATTCCATTGTAGCTCTGGCTGGATGTTTCGGGTCGTTGTCCTGCTGGAAGGTGAACCTCCGCCCCATTCTCAAGTCTTTTGCAGACTCTAACAGGTTTTCTTCTAAGATTGTCCTATATTTGGCTCCATCCATCTTCCCATCAACTCTGACCAGCTTCCCTGTCCCTGCTGAAGAAAAACATCCCCACCACATGATGCTGCCACCACCATGTTTCACGGTGGGGATGGTGTGTTCAGGGTGATATGCAGTGTTAGTTTTCCCCACACATAGCGTTTTCCTTTAAGGCCAAAAAGTTGAATTTTGGTCTCCTCTGACCAGAGCACCTTCTTCCACATGTTTGCTGTGTCCTCCACATGGCTTCTCACAATCTACAAACAGGACTTCTTATGACTTTCTTTCACCAATGTCTTTCTTCTTGTCACTCTTCCATAAAGGGCAGATTTTTGGAGAACACGACTAATAGTTGTCCTGTGGACAGATTCTCCCACCTGAGCTGTGGATCTCTGCAGCTCCTCCAGAGTTACCATGGACCTCTTGGCTCTTCTCTGATGAATGTTCTCCTTGCCCGGCCGGTCAGTTTAGGTGGACGGCCATGTCTTGGTAGGTTTGCAGTTGTGCCATACTCTTTCCATTTTCCGATGATGGATTGAACAGAGCTCCATGAGATGTTCAAAACTTGGGAGATTTGTATTATAACCTAATCCTGCTTTATACTTCGCCACAACTTTATTCCTGACCTGTCTGGTGTGTTCCTTGGCCTTCATGATGCTGTTTGTTCACTAAAGGTTATCTAACAAACCTCTGAGGGCTTCACAGAACAGCTGTATTTATACTGAGATTAATTTACAAACAGATGGGCTCTATTTACTAATTAGGTGACTTCTGAAGGCAATTGGTTCCACTAGGTTTTAGTTAGGGGTATCAGAGTAAAGGGGGCTGAATACAAATTCTCCCCCCCCCCCACACACTTTTAACATATTTATTTGTAAACAAAAATGAAAACCATTTATCATTTTCCTTCCACTTCACAATTATGTGCCACTTTGGACTCGATAAAACACAGTGGGGACAACACCAGCAGATGACACGGCTCTCCAAATCATCACCGACTGTGGATACTTCACACTGGACCTCATGCAACTTGGACTCTGTGCCTCTCCTCTCCTCCTCCAGACTCTGGGACCGCGATTTCCAAAAATTTCCACAGTCGGTGATGATTTGGGGGGTTGTGTCATCTGCTGGTGTTGGTCCTCCTGTGTTATATAAACTCGAAAGTCAGCGCAGCCCTCTAGCAGAAAATTCTAGAGCACTTTATGCTTCTCTCTGCTGACCAGCTTTATGGAGATGCTGATTTCATTTTCCAGCAGGACTTGGCACCTCCCACACTGCCAAAACTACCAATACCTGGTCACATGATCATGGGATCACTGCGCTTGATTGGCCAACAAACTGGCCTGACCTAAATCCCATAGAGAATCTGTGGAAGATCAGAGACACCAGACCCAACAATGCAGACGAGGTGAAGGCCGATATCACAGCAACCTGGACTTCCATAACACCTCAGCAGTGCCACCGGCTGATCTCCTCCATGCCACGCCGCATTGATGCCGGAATTCATCCAAGTATTGAGTGTATCCTATACTGTACATGGACAGACTTCTCACTAAGACAACATTTCTGTATTAATAATCCTTTATTTTTTTATTGGTCTTCTGTAATATTCAGATTTTCTGAGATACTGAATTTTGGGTTGTCACTCGCCATAATCATCAAAATGAAAAGAAATGCTTGAAATCTATCACTCTGTGTGTAACACATCTATAGAAAATATAGGAGTTTCACTTTTTGGTGATATTCCAATTCTATGAGATGGACCTGTATACAGGGCTCAAAATTTCAAGTCCTGAACTACTAGCCAGGCCTTAGGAGTGTCATCGAGCAGGAGAGGGTCCTGCGGGAGGGAGTGCATGGCTATGGCTCGTGTGGAGTCCAACCTGCTGTGAGATGTGCAGGGGGCTAGCAGTACCAGCATGGGGAGGCCGGAGGACTGGGGGTACAGCAGTATCAGCGTGGGGTAGCTGGAGGATGGGGGGTGGACTAGCAGTACCAGAGTGCGGTGGCTGGAGGATGGGGGGGTGGGCTAGCAGTACCAGGGTGGGGGTGGCTGGAGGATGGGGGGTGGGCTAGCAGTACCAGGGTGGGGTGGCTGGAGGATGGGGGAGGGCCAGCAGTATCAGCGTGGGGTGGCTGGAGGATGGGGGGGAGGGCTAGCAGTACCAGAGTGGGGTGGCTGGAGGATGGGGGGTGGGCTAGAAGTACCAGAGTGGGGTGGCTGGAGAATGGGGGGTGAACTAGCAGTACCAGGGTGGGGTGGCTGGAGGATGGGGGGTGAACTAGCAGTACCAGGGTGGGGTGGCTGGAGGATGGGGGGTGAACTAGCAGTACCAGGGTGGGGTGGCTGGAGAATGGGGGGTGAACTAGCAGTACCAGGGTGGGGTGGCTGGAGGATGGGGGGTGAACTAGCAGTACCAGGGTGGGGTGGCTGGAGGATGGGGGGTGGACTAGCAGTACCAGAGTGGGGTGGCTGGAGGATGGGGGGTGGGCTAGAAGTACCAGAGTGGGGTGGCTGGAGGATGGGGGGTGAACTAGCAGTACCAGGGTGGGGTGGCTGGAGGATGGGGGGTGAACTAGCAGTACCAGGGTGGGGTGGCTGGAGGATGGGGGGGTGGGCTAGCAGTACCAGAGTGGGGTAGCTGGAGGACGGGGGGTGGGCTAGCAGTACCAGGGTGGGGTGGCTGGAGGATGGGGGGTGGACTAGCAGTACCAGGGTGGGGTGGCTGGAGGATGGGGGGGAGGACTAGCAGTACCAGGGTGGGGTGGCTGGAGGATGGGGGGTGGGCTAGCAGTACCAGGGTGGGGTGGCTGGAGGATGGGGGGTGGGCTAGCAGTACCAGGGTGGGGTGACTGGAGGATGGGGGGTGGACTAGCAGTACCAGGGTGGGGTGGCTGGAGGATGGGGGAGGGCCAGCAGTATCAGCGTGGGGTGGCTGGAGGATGGGGGGGAGGGCTAGCAGTACCAGAGTGGGGTGGCTGGAGGATGGGGGGTGGGCTAGAAGTACCAGGGTGGGGTGGCTGGAGGATGGGGGGTGGACTAGCAGTACCAGAGTGGGGTGGCTGGAGGATGGGGGGTGGACTAGCAGTACCAGAGTGGGGTGGCTGGAGGATGGGGGGTGGACTAGCAGTACCAGGGTGGGGTGGCTGGAGGATGGGGGAGGGCCAGCAGTACCAGAGTGGGGTGGCTGGAGGATGGGGGGTGGGCTAGAAGTACCAGGGTGGGGTGGCTGGAGGATGGGGGGTGGACTAGCAGTACCAGAGTGGGGTGGCTGGAGGATGGGGGGTGGGCTAGAAGTACCAGGGTGGGGTGGCTGGAGGATGGGGGGTGGACTAGCAGTACCAGAGTGGGGTGGCTGGAGGATGGGGGGTGGGCTAGAAGTACCAGGGTGGGGTGGCTGGAGGATGGGGGGTGAACTAGCAGTACCAGGGTGGGGTGGCTGGAGGATGGGGGGTGAACTAGCAGTACCAGGGTGGGGTGGCTGGAGGATGGGGGGGGTGGGCTAGCAGTACCAGAGTGGGGTAGCTGGAGGACGGGGGGTGGGCTAGCAGTACCAGGGTGGGGTGGCTGGAGGATGGGGAGGTGGACTAGCAGTACCAGGGTGCGGTGGCTGGAGGATGGGGGGTGGACTAGCAGTACCAGGGTGGGGTGGCTGGAGGATGGGGGGTGGGCTAGCAGTACCAGGGTGGGGTGGCTGGAGGATGGGGGGTGGGCTAGCAGTACCAGGGTGGGGTGGCTGGAGGATGGGGGGTGGGCTAGCAGTACCAGGGTGGGGTGACTGGAGGATGGGGGGTGGACTAGCAGTACCAGGGTGGGGTGGCTGGAGGATGGGGGAGGGCCAGCAGTATCAGCGTGGGGTGGCTGGAGGATGGGGGGGAGGGCTAGCAGTACCAGAGTGGGGTGGCTGGAGGATGGGGGGTGGGCTAGAAGTACCAGAGTGGGGTGGCTGGAGGATGGGGGGTGGACTAGCAGTACCAGGGTGGGGTGGCTGGAGGATGGGGGAGGGCCAGCAGTATCAGCGTGGGGTGGCTGGAGGATGGGGGGGAGGGCTAGCAGTACCAGAGTGGGGTGGCTGGAGGATGGGGGGTGGGCTAGAAGTACCAGGGTGGGGTGGCTGGAGGATGGGGGGTGGACTAGCAGTACCAGAGTGGGGTGGCTGGAGAATGGGGGGTGGGCTAGAAGTACCAGGGTGGGGTGGCTGGAGGATGGGGGGTGGACTAGCAGTACCAGAGTGGGGTGGCTGGAGGATGGGGGGTGGGCTAGAAGTACCAGGGTGGGGTGGCTGGAGGATGGGGGGTGGACTAGCAGTACCAGAGTGGGGTGGCTGGAGGATGGGGGGTGGACTAGCAGTACCAGGGTGGGGTAGCTGGATAATGGGGGTGGGCTAGCAGTGTGTGCATGCGGTTGTGGGGCGCTTGCAGAGAGGTCCCGTTCACTTGAATGGATTGCACATGGTGCGTCACACCTGTCGAAAGCAACAGGGGGTATAATTCCTGCTGTGGTGCGTGCACAGCCCCAGATTCTGTCTCTGCAGCTTAAAGAAGAGGGGCAGTAAACGGCTCAACTGCAGGGTTTAATTGCCCCTCAACGGCTCGTGTTAACAGGCCCACAGAAGGCTGACAAGCCCCCCCCCCCATGTGATAGCATTGTGCAGGTAACTGGTCCTCTTTAAGGAGACGTGAAAGGTCTATTAGACCTCCTAGATGTCACCAGGGCAAGGACAAGGGGTGGGCAGGAGGGGTAGCTGCCCTGGGCACTGTGGTATCATGTGAGGTGGGGGGGGGGCACCACTAGGGGATTGGGAGAGGGGATATGTGTTTGGAGGGGGAATTTAGGGGGAGGGGTAAGAATTGTTATAGGAGGGGAAATTCTAGGGAGGGGGGGTGTGTGCTAGGAGTAATGATTTAGGTGGATTTGTGTTGGGAGGGGGGATTTGGGGGGTTTGTGCTAGAAGAGGTGATATGGGGGGGGGGTTGTGGTAGGAGTGGATTTTTTTGGGGGGGTGGGGGGGATTTGTGCTAGGAGAGGAAATATTTTTTGGGGGGGAGGGGGGCGGGGATTTGTGCTAGGAGAGGAAATATTTTTTTTAGGGGGGGTGGATTTGAGCTAAGAGTTTAATGGGGGGGGGGTTGTGCTTGGAGGGATGATTTGGAGTGCGGAGGGAAGGGGATGTGTGTTTGGAGGGGGGATTTAGGGGGCAGCGGGGGGGGGGGTAAGAATTGTTATAGGAGGGGAAATCCTAGGGGGGGAGGTGTGCTAGGAGTAGTGATTTAGGGGGATTTGTGTTGGGAGGGGGGACGGGGAGAGAAAATTTGAGCTCGGAGAGGGAGATTTGTGGGGGGGTTTGCGCTAAAAGAGATGATATGGTAGAGGGAGGAGGGGGGGATTGTGCTAGGAGGGGAATTCTTTTTTTTCGGGGGGGGGGGTTTGAGCTAGGAGGGAGATGGGGGGGGAGTGTGGAGGGGAGGGGATGTGTACTCGGAGAGGAAGTTTGAGGGATTTGAAGGGTAGAGGATTTGTGCTAGAAGGGGTGATTTTTTTTGGGGGGGCGGGGTGCATTTGTACAGGGGGTAGGGGGAATTTATGCTTGGAGGATAAGCAGGCAGATTAGTCTTTTGTTAGTTTTTTTTGGGGGGGGGGGGGGGGTTGGTGAAATAATGCTCATACATCTTAGGAGGTGCAGTTTGGCATGTTTGCCCTGGGCTCTAGAAGACCTTGTGCCGGCACTGGATGTCACCTATGTGCTCCACTGAAGTCTTGTGTTGGTGGCATCACAAGCGTTAAGGGCATTATAGCGAGGGCAAGGACTCAGTGGCGCCTCCCTTCCCTCGGTGCCCTAAGCACAATCCTATTTCCTTAATGGTTAATCCAGCCCTAAAGAGGTCCAAACCTGCGGTGTGGATGGTCCTCTCCTCGCCATGTATCTGAGTAGACCACGTTGACTGTAATGTTTTATTGTCGTGTCGAAACGGGAGAAGAGCGACTCCAAGCATGTCCCGGACATCTGTGAAAGCTCTCTTTTTATGAGGTGATACTCTCGGTTGTAAGGTTTCTGCAGGCTTTGGGTCGGGTTAGGAAAGAGAAGGGAGAGATAATAACTCTCTTCGGTTGCTGAATTACGTGTTATAACCTGGAGTAAAATACATTGTAAACTGAGGGCCCCAAATAAAGATCGAATTCAGCGCTGCCATATGGACTCCGCGTACAAATTCCCCACCGATGTGTTCAGATCATCTACCCATGACCACAGCAGGGAGGGGGTTAAGGAACCAGCTGTAGGGTAGACCCGGAAAATTAGCCAACACAAAAGGTCTCATTTATCAGAGTCTGCAAGATGAACTGTTCTCGTTGCCCTTAAAAAGCCAAAGGGATTCTCTCACTCTTTCTACACCAGTTCCCCCAAGGGTGCCCATAGACATCCAAGCCATTCACTTTATATTGGGGGTCAAAGGCAGCCCATCACTCGCAAACTCTCTGATAGGTGAAGGATAGGTGAAGGGCGCTCTCCCAAGGTATCAAACCTAAATACCTGCTGGCCTTCACCAGAGCTCTGGATGGTGGGGATGGAAAATAAATGCCAGTGGTCCCCAAGACTCTTATGCCGCGTACACACGACCGGTTTTTCCATCAGAAAAAACTCTGACAGTTTTTCTGACGGAGTTCCGCTGAAACGGACTTGTGTACACACGATCACACCAAAGTCCGATCGTTTAGAACGCGATGACTTACAACACGTATGACGGGACTAGAAAAAGGAAGTTCGATAGCCAGTAGCCAATAGCTGCCCTTGCGTCATTTTTGGTCTGTCGGAATAGCATACAGACGAGCGGTTTTCCCGATAGGAATTGATTCTGTCGGAAAGATTTAAAACAAGTTCTATTTCTAGGTCTGTCAGAATTTTCGAAAGAAAACGTCAGATGTAGCCCACACATGATCGGAATATCCGATGAAATGATTCCGTCGGACCTTTTCTGCCGGAAAGTCCGGTCGTGTGTACGCGGCATTAGTTGCAACTGGCACCAGGTCACAGCCCCTGGAATGGTCCTACTAGGGGGTAGCCGTCACAGGAGGGCTGCGATTCAGTCAGGAAAAATCAGGGGTTGTCGCAGGCAGAGAGAAGTCAAGCAGTCTGGGTTGGCAACAAGTAGGTGATAAGCTAGACTGGAGTCAAGAGAACATTAAAATCAGGCAATCTGGGTCTGAAACAACAGCTAACAGGCTTCAGTTTTATAGCTCTTGCTCACAGCTAGCTGGACTGAAGGTGAGTTCCAGAGACCTCTGGAAGTCCTGGCAGGGATTCTCCCAGTACGATTGGAAGTCCTGGTGTAGATCTGAGGGTACCATTGGAGTTCTGGCAGGGCTTATGGAAGTCCTGGCAAGAATTCTTCAAGTATTATTGGAAGTGCTGGCAGGGATTCTGAGAGTACCATTGGAAGTCCTGTTGGGGAATCTGCAAGTACTACTGGAAATTCTAGCATGGATCCTATGAGTACCACTGAAAGTCCTGGTAGAGATTTTAGAGTACCATTGGAAGTCCTGGCAGGGATTCGGCTAGTACTATTGAAAGTCCTGGCAGGGATTCTGTGAGTACCATTGGAAATACTGGTGGAGATTCTGAGAGTGCCATTGGAAGTCCTGGCAGGAATTCCAAGACTAACATTGGAATTCCTGGCAGGGTTTCTGCGAGTACCATTGGAAGTCTTGGCAGGGATACTGTGAGTAGCATTGGAAGTCCTGGTAGGGAATTTGAGAGTTACATACCCTGTTTCCCCGAAAATAAGACCTAACGTGATTGTCAGTGATGGCTGCAATATAAGCCCTACCCCCCAAATAAGCCCTACTCTGTTTCCCCCAAAATAAGCCCTACCCTGAAAATAAGACCTACAAGGACTTTAAGTAGGGCTAATTTGGGGGGAAGGGCTTATATTGCAGCCATCACCGACAATCACGCTAGGTCTTATTTTCGGGGAAACAGGGTAGTAGGTGAGATTGAAAAAGACACAAGTCCATCAAGTCCAACCTATGTGTGTGATTATGTGTCAGTATTACATTATATATCCCTGTATGTTGTGGTCATTCAGGTGCTTATCTAATAGTTTCTTGAAACTATCAATGCTCCCCGCTGAGACCACCGCCTGTGGAAGGGAATTCCACATCCTTGCCGCTCTTACAGTAAAGAACCCTCTATGTAGTTTAAGGTTAAACCTCTTTTCTTCTAATTTTAATGAGTGGCCACGAGTCTTGTTAAACTCTCTTCTGCGAAAAAGTTTTCTCCCTATTGTGGGGTCACCAGTACAGTATTTGTAAATTGAAATCATATCCCCTCTCAAGCGTCTCTTCTCCAGAGAGAATAAGTTCAGAGCTCGCAACCTTTCCTCATAACTAAGATCCTCCAGACCCTTTATTAGCTTTGTTGCCCTTCTTTGTACTCGCTCCATTTCCAGTACATCCTTCCTGAGGACTGATGCCCAGAACTGGACAGCATACTCCAGGTGCGGCCGGACCAGAGTCTTATAGAGCGGGAGAATTATCGTTTTATCTCTGGAGTTGATCCCCTTTTTAATGCCAATATTCTGTTTGCTTTGTTAGCAGCAGCTTGGCATTGCATGCCATTGCTGAGCCTATCATCTACTAGGACCCCCAGGTCCTTTTCCATCCTAGATTCCCCCAGAGGTTCTCCCCCCAGTCTATAGATTGCATTCATATTTTTGCCACCCAAATGCATTATTTTACATGTTTCTACATTGAACCTCATTTGACGTGTAGTTGCCCACCCCATTAATTTGTTCAGATCTTTTTGCAAGGTTTCCACATCCTGCGGAGAAGTTATTGCCCTGCTTAGCTTAGTATCGTCTGCAAATACAGAGATTGAACTGTTTATCCCATCCTCTAGGTCGTTTATGAACAAATTAAATAGGATTGGTCCCAGCACAGAACCCTGGGGAACCCCACTACCCACCCCTGACCATTCTGAGTACTCCCCATTTATCACCACCCTCTGAACTCACCCTTGTAGCCAGTTTTCAATCCATGTACTCACCCTATGGTCCATGCCAACGGACCTTATTTTGTACAGTAAACGTTTATGGGGAACTGTGTCAAATGCTTTTGCAAAATCCAGATACACCACGTCTACGGGCCTTCCTTTATCTAGATGGCAACTCACCTCCTCATAGAAGGTTAGTAGATTGGTTTGGCAAGAACGATTCTTCATGAATCCATGCTGATTACTGCTAATGATACCGTTCTCATTACTAAAATCTTGTATATAGTCCCTTATCATCCCCTCCAAGAGTTTACATACTATTGATGTTAGGCTACCTGGTCTGTAATTCCCAGGGATGTATTTTGGGCCCTTTTTAAATATTGGTGCTACATTGGCTTTTCTCCAATCAGCTGGTACCATTCCAGTCAGTAGACTGTCAGTACAAATTAGGAACAACGGTCCAGCAATCACTTAACTGAGTTCTCTAAGTACCCTCGGATGCAAGCTGTACCACTGGAAGTCCTGGCAGGGATTCTGCAAGTATAATTGGAAGTGCTGGTGAGGAATCCGAGAGTATCATTGGAAGTCCAGGCAGGGATTCTGCAAGTACCATTGGAAGTCCAGGCAGGGATTCTGCAAGTATCATTGGAAGTCCTGGTAGGGAATCTGAGAGTACCATTGGAAGTCCTAGCAGAGATTCTGCAAGTATCATTGGAAGTCCTAGCATGGATTCTGTGAGTACTATTGGAAGTCCTAGCATGGATTCTGTGAGTACTATTGGAAGTCCTAGCATGGATTCTGTGAGTGCCATTGGAAGTCCTGGTGGAGATTTTGAGAGTACCATTGGAAGCCCTGGCAGTGATTCTGAGAGTGCCATTGAAATGCCTGGCAAGAATTTGGGAGATCCTAGCAGGGATTCTGTAATTACAATTAGAAGTACAGTGGAACCTTGGATTACGAGCATAATCCGTTGCAGGAGAATGCTTGCAATCCAAAGCACTCGCATATCAAAGCGAGTTTCCCCATAGAAGTCAATGGAAACTAAGATAATTTGTTCAACATTGACTTCTATTGCACGCATGTGGCCAGAGGTGTGGGGTGCCGGAGGGACTCGAAAATACTCTGAATATTCGGATGCACTCGGAAACCCTTGGAAAGGCTCGGAAACACTCGGGAACTGAGTATTTCTGAGTATTTCTGAGTGTTTCCGAGGTATTTCCGAACGGCTCTGAATGTTCACCTCTGGCCCAATGCAGTACTGCACACCGCAGAGGCTTGAATCCTGCTCGTTTTGTGAGACAACACCTGCAAACCGAGTCAGGATTTCTAAAAAAATAATTGGTCGTATTGCGAAACGCTCGTTAACCGCGTTACTCGCAATCCGAGGTTCCACTGTACTGGTATGGCTCTGAAAGTGTAACATATCTGTGTGAGATCAGCAGTCCCTCTGCAGCCAAATAGCTGGTTCTTAAAATTAAGCGCTACTCATTGATAGCATATGCACACCCTACTTGCCAGAATCAAAAAGCAGGTTTCCTGCCTAAAATTGTCTGAAATGTCTTTTGTTTTGCATTTAGCAACCAGTCAGCTGCTTTCTTATATTTTGTAATCTGGTGGTCATCCCCCCCGGGGCAATCGTGTTGGCAAATATCAAGCTTTCCATTGGATTTCAGCCACAACAATCTGCCACCCAGCAATTCTTTTGCGACCAGATTATTAAAATTGGTAGGAAGGTCAACTGAAAATGCTTTGGACTGGCAATGCAGTGATTTTGATTGATTTCCACCACAATTTCCATTATCTGGTCACCTGAAACTGAGAATCAAACAAATCTGTGGGTGGCAGATTGCTGTGGTTTGAATCTGGTGGAAACCTCCGAAGGTGCCAAGTTTACAACCAGTGCAATACATAGGGGCATCTGCTAGATGTGGGTTTTTTTTTTTTCCAGACATTGGTAAACAAGACTTATATGATGAATTGTCGTGTTTTTTTTTACCTTTACAAACAGAACGGTTGAATTTAAACCTTTTTTATCCTTTTATTTAAATATAGTATAACATAAACCATTGATGTGCCCATCAAACGCAGTCACTGTGCCATATCAAATGCTCCCACTGTGCCCCATCAAATGCTGCCACTGTGCCCATCAAATTTCAGCCTCACTGTGCCCCAGCAAATGCAGCCTCACTGAGTCTCATACTTACTTACCATACAGGCAGCTCCGCACAGGGCTTGCGTTCCACGGAGCTGCCGATGTCACTTCCGGTTTCCCTGTGGAACAGGGAAACTGGAAGTAACCTCTTAACTTAAACAACAAAGCTCCCGTCCGCTTTGGAATGCGCCACAAAGCAGGTCAAAAGCCTGCAAATGAAACGCCTCGTCTGCAATCTCGTGATTGCATTGACGTGGCACTTCCCATAAAGCACTTGGTCCGCCGCCCGAACACAGTGCACTTAAAGAACATTTTTTTCCTTTTTTGTGACTGCTGGGTGGGGGTGGGGGGGCGACGCCCGTGCGCCCCCTATGGATGGGCCGCCACTGCCTGGTTTAGATGACGGGTTATCCAGTAGAGAGGGTCGGTGCCCTGACTCCCTCCCTAGCTGTCTGTCTCCTCCAATCAATGGGAGCAGACTAATGTCACAGAGATCTAAGGCCTGATCATTAGGTACAGGAAGGAAAGATCATTAGGTATGGTAAGGAAAGAGTTAGTGAGCAGGCATGGGGCCCGCTATGTCCTCGGCGGGACCCCATTCCATTACTGGGAGTGAGGTAACAGAGGTACGCTGGACTGGTGAATTGGTCAACGGCTCTGTTTGTCACTCCGAATGCAACACATACATCTACTTAAGTGTGTAGTTACTTGGGACAAAACATCTTATAGAGGAACTCTGTACATTATTGCTGCAGTCATCTTTGAGTCAGAGGACTGTCTTAAAGTTTGATTTTTCACATTAACTGCTGTCTACGCCTGGTCCCGGGCATTGGTGGGCACGCCTTCGGGCAAGATGCTACCCCATGGGCCAAGCAGGCTGGCTTGTCAAGTCATGTAGGACCCAACAATATGCAGACACCATGACATGGTGGGGGGGGGGGGGGGGGTGGTCAATCAGCCACTGTTCAAGGAACCCCTAGCAACTCTAGGGTTCCATAGGGGCCTAGTTGAGAATGGAAGACCTATACCAGTGGTCTCCAAATTGCAGTCCCGGGGCCATATGCGGCCTTTTGCTTGCCTTTATCTGGCCCTTAAGGCAATATTCCTGCCACTGATACCAACGATGGGGCACTATACCATCCACTGTCACCAACGATGGGGCATTATTCCTCCCACTGACACCAACGATGGGATCCCACTGACACCGACAGGGCACTATTCCTTCCACTGACACCAACGATGGGGCATTAGTCCTTTCACTAACTCCAACGATGGGGTACTATTCCTTCCACTGATACCAATAATAGGGCACTATTCCTGCCACTGAAACCAATGATGGGGCATTATTCCTTCCGCTGACAACAATAATAGGGCACTATTTCTCCTTCTGACAACAATGATGATGCACTATTCCTCCCACTGACACCAATGATGGGGCACTATTGATTTTTTATTGAAAAGAATAAAGCAACCAATTTTATACAAAAGTAAAAAACAAAACCATAGTACAAAACATCAACAGAAAAGGAATACACATCCATGTTCAGAATATATACAATATATACATAGTTTTCTAAAAATGTTTTGGTAGTGGACTATTTCCATAAAGAAGCAGAGAGGGCCTAAGAGGCACAACCCATCACCTATGTACGCAGCCATTTATCAAAAATCATAAATTAAAAAATCTAGGGTGATAAGAGACAGACAGCCACACCCGGGAAAGAGACTCCTGGCAGTCAGGGAGGCTTGAAACCCCTCCACGCCTTTAATCAAGCCCTCTGACTCCGCTTGTCTCTCTCAAGATCCCGAATCTTTCCCACCTCATGCAGAATGTCATACACCACCACCTGAACAGGAAGGATTTTATGCTGAGTGCTGACCTGACACCGTGCGTTCCAAGTGAAATAACGGACTACTGTGCACCCATTCAGCATGACCCAGCCTGGAGAGGAAAGGAACACCAAGGGCCCGTCCCACCTGTTTGTACACCTCTATGTTAAAAGGGCAACGAAGCAGAAAATGGTCCATAGTCTCCTCCTCACCTGCACACTCCTCCCGAGGACAGCTACGATCCATCCCACTGCGGAATTTCAAATTGCCCCGAGCATAGAGCCTCCCATGGAAGCACAACCAGGCCAGATCCCTAAATTTAAGGGGGACTCTATCCAAATTAATCAGTCTTAACTCTGCCCTCAAAATTGGGCCTGGGCAATCCCTTAAGGCCAGTGGGTCATGAACGACTTCGCTCAAGACTCGACTCATAAGGACTTTCCTTGGAACCGATCTTAGATCTTCAGCCGACAATCGCCACTGCCGCATTAACTTCAGGCATGGAGCAACATAGGCTGGTAGCTGACCACGATGACCCCTGAGATTCTTCACTTGGCCACCTTCTTCCCAAAGTCGTAGCAAAGGCCTAAAACAAGATCTAAACATGCCTGCCCATTGAGGAGGTTCCACTGCAAGCATATTACCAATATTAAACTTGAGAGATAGCAGTGAAAAGAAAAGAACTGGGTTGACCATACCTAAGCCACCCTCCCTCCCGGATAGATAAGTGACATTCCTCTTGATGGGGTTCAGTCTGTTCCCCCACAGCATCTGGAAGGACACACTACTGACCATAGCATAGAGAGACACTGGCAAAATGCAGACAAAGCTGACATACAAGAAGATCGGAATCAGGTAAGTCTTAATCAGATCAACCCTTTCCCTCAGAGATAACTTCCATCTCTTCCAGCTGATCACCTTAGTATTGGAAATTTCTAGTCTGCCTTTCCAGTTTTTGAGGCCATAATCGCCGGGTCCAAATTCAATGCCTAGAATCTTAATTTTTTCCTGGGGCACTGGAAAGGTGTCCGGGAGATCAAATTCAGATTTTCCTGATTGATCTTGGAGACTGATGCTTCAGAATACAGTGATGTCAGAGAGACCACCTCCTCCACTTCATCCATTCCAGTGACAGTCACCGACACATCGTCCGCATAGGCAACAATCCTCAATGGCGGCTCACCCCACTGGTACCCCACACAACATGCTGCTCTCTAGCCTCCTGATGAAGGGGTTGATTGCAAACACAAAGAGCAGGGGACTTAGGGGACAACCCTGGCGCACCCCAGAGCCAACCTCATAGGACTGCCCAACCCAACCATTAACAAGAGGAAAGCTTTCTGCCCCCTTATACAAGACTTTCAACCAATCGACAAAACTACAGACAGACCGTACTTACTGTCACGAGGGCCACGTACCTGATGTGAGACCGCAGTAGTGGGGAGGCCTCCCTTGCACCTTGAGTCCTTAAACCCTTTGGAGATGGAGACAGAGACTTGGTGGACACCGACTGGCAGGGGTGAGGAGCACTGTGCAAGCCTTAGTCCTAGATCCGAGCCAAGATCAAGTCCAGTTGGGCAACGAAGCATAAAAGGGTTAATCCGAAGAAAAATGGTTGGTTCCAATCTGGCAGCTGAGTACGAAAGGGGCAAAGAAGTAGAGTGGTTAAGGTACAAATCCAAGGTCAATGGCAAGCAGCAATCAACAAGAGTAGTCAAATAAGTTTCCAGGTCACAACAGGTTCAGACAGATCACACACTAGCACAGGAACAAGGGGGGACTGAAAATAATCCAGCAATTTGGCAGTGTCTGGGCTGGGCTTATATAGGGAAGTTTGAGGTCACTTCCTGTGCGCCTCCTGGGTATCTTCCAGCCTTTTTCCATCAGGTTGAGGTCACTTCCTGTGCACGTCCTGGGCATTTTCCTGCCCTTTTCCATCAAGTCTTCTGCGCAAGTGTGGGTTGGCGCCCTGAGGGGTCTTTGGTGCATGCTGAGTTAGCACGGATTTCCTCTTGCGGCAATGCGCCATTGGTGCATGCGTAGTAAGCCCTGGACTCTTACTCTTACTAAGGAGCAACCACAGGTACTCATGGTTAACACGATCAAAAGCCTTTGCCTGATCCAATGTCAGCAAATACTTTCCCCAGCCTGAAGCCCTGCATCGCTCCAAGGCCTCCCAGACAGCTAAAACCGCTGTGGACCGAACAGTGCTGATGGCGAGAAAGCAAAGACTCTGCTACTGACGATAGGTGCCAGAAAAATATCTTTGCCTGTATCTTTTTTATCGACATTGAGAAGGCTGATGGGGCGCCAATTCTCAATCATCGCAGGATCTTTACCTTTTCAAAGAAGAATCACAGCCGAGTGCCTCATGGAAGGGGAAAGAACCCCCTCAGCAAGGCAACTGTTAAAAACCTCTACCAAATGTAGGGCCAGAATAGTCTTAAAAGCTTTGTAAAACTCAGCCGTCAAGCCATGCGGTCCAGGTGACTTTTTGATGGCAAGCTGTTCAATTGCCCTCATCACCTCTTCAACTGTGATCTCCTATGTCAAATTAATCAATGGAACATCTCCACCATTTAGACCTGGAGTAGAGTCCAAAAAGATTTCCATCTTGTCATGGTCAAGCTTTTTCCTCCCAAGAAGGTCAGCGTAAAAGGACTTCACGACCTCCAGAATCCCTGACCTGGACTTTATTAAGGAACCTGTACTGTCCTTAAGGCAAATGACCGTTTTAACAGCTATACCTTGTTTGCAGTTCTGGTAAGGGTCAGGTGAGTGGTATTTCCCATAGTCCCTCTCCAGAACCAAAGAGGCATGCCGGTCATACTGACACTTCCTGAGAAGGAGTTTCACTTTGGAGATTGCCCCAGGATCTCCTCCTCTTGAGACAAGAATAGCCAGCTTCCTCCGTAAACATTGGTAGGTCATGTATTTATTAAACTGTTTTCTAAAAATTTAAACTCAAGACATACAATTTGTAATCTGATTGTACAATCCATGGAAAATCTCCCCCAGCTCCACCAACACCATTATGAAGATAAACCCATACACGCCCAATCCATTAGTGGTAGATCCAAAGGAGATAGTAGGACAACTGGATCCCCGAAACACTTTAGCTACTCCCCTGTTTGTCCTTCTGAATTTTACTGGAATAAAGTTGTATATGGACTATTTATCACTGGTGTGCTTCAATTTACATTTATGGTACATTCCATCACCAGGCATGACATGGGAACCCAAAAAAGGGCCCTCCCAACCTGTAGTCTGGAAGAGAGAGGACTCAGGTCATATGACCGCAGAATTATGGTTTTGGTTGCATATTTGGGGGGGGCCTTTGTTTTATTTATTTGTTTATTACTGGGGCATTAGCTAGAGAGGATGGAGGAAAGTTTAGTGTTGGGGGGTCTCAGGCTGGATTTCAGCTTCAGAACATTTCATAAATGAGCATGGTATGTCTATGCAGGGCCGCTGATAAAGCAGTACAGCCAGCCCTCCTGTACTGGGACCACCAGAACCCCATCAGTTCAAAAGGGGGGCCCCGGCACCTGCTGAGCAGGAGGTCCAGCTGTACTGTCTTATTGCAGACACCAATCCTCTTCTGTCTCCCACTGCAGTGCTGCCAGCTTCTCCTCTTCTTTCTCCCTCCGGCTGCACTGCAGTGGGAATTGTTCTAGCACATCCACCCCTTCTATCTGCTGTCCGGGGCCCCCCTGTGAGCCCCTTTCCCCCGCAGCACTTCCGGCTTCCCTACTCTCCTCTCCTGCCGGAAGCTGCTGCGGGCACACAGGGGGACGATTCAAGATGGAGAGTGGGGGGGGAGGGGGCTGGTAAATATGTAATTTACTGGCCCCTTCCATTCCTGAATGAACGCAGTTACCAATCACTCCTGTGTCCATTCGTTACTATACTTCAGTTTGTAAATGAGCAGGAAGCCTTGGAGCGCTTTCCTATTCATTTGCAGCGATACCCCCGTAGGGGCTGCTGAGTGATGTGGCCCACCTGTCACCCTGCCCAGCCCGGCATTCACTTCCAGACACTCCAAGACAATGAAAAATCCATCAGCTTTGTTTTTGTATTTTATTAAGGGATTAAACTTGGATGGGGTTAAGGAATTCATGGGATGCCCAGAAAAGATTCTTGCAGGGCTTGGGACAATACAGATACTCTCCTCCTGCACAACACTTGCTGCAGACTATCTCTCTTTCTCCCTCCAGCGCGATTCTTCAGGAAACGGCTAGCTCAGAGTTGGGCCTGACGCTAGTCTCAGCCAGGCCTTAGCAGAAGTGCCTTATTACAGGCAGGGACCTCGGGCCCCTGTGGTGTAGCAAAAGAAAGTTCTGGTTCTAGCTGCCCTCTTTGGTGTACTACTGATCCCAGTCAGCCCTTTGCAGACCCTACCAGCCCTCCTGACTGCAGCGGCCTGACTTCACTGCCAGTAACATCACAGTCTCTCCCGCCGACTCTACATCCATCTCAGACTGCACACTCCCAGTCGGCTCCGGCATGCCTCTCCCAGCTATCCTGATTGTGCCTGTCACTCTCCAACACCTGGTGGATCCCTCCTGGAGACTTGCCCGGCAGTATTCCCCACTGTCTTCTCCTGCTCCTGTTCAGGACAACCCTTGGGTTGTGTGGGGTTCCTGTACAGCTCCAAACCACTGGCCCAAGGTCACCCCCCCCCCCCCCCCAGACTAGGGGGCTTCCTCAAAGGCCCCGACAGCCTAACACTCCCTCTCCAGTTCTTCCACCTGAACAACTCCTCCCCAGCTGGGCTGACTCTAGGTATTTAAGGAGGCCTGCCCCCTGCCAATCCAGGTTGGGACCTGGTCAGGGCTCCTTAGAACACCCCAGACAGCTCCACCTTTCTTCCTCTCCTTCCCTCTAGAAGCCTCTAGAAGCAGAAGGTAGGTAATCGAAAGATGATGCTGCCTTTGAGTCACCAGCCTACTCTAGGCCACTCCCAGCCCCCAAGCTTACAGCTAGGCCTGATTAATATTACCTGCTCTAACCAAAAAAAAAAAACAATCTCTAGCACCTAAGTAGAGAGTGAGGCTACAGCAAAAAGGACTGAAAAATCTATGTCCTTAGTCACTTTTGGCCAGGGGAAGGGGGGTCTGTCAGGTAGACTGTATGGGGCCCCATGATTTATAACAGCAGCCCTGTGTCTAAGGATACTTTATTGCGCTGAAAACTATTGAACAAATTGGTCATTCAAATAAAATGTATCTAAAAATGTATATGTGTATAACTCAAGCATATAATATATAATCTGTAATGATATAATGCACAATCCCCGGACAATCTTCCCCAGCTCCACTAACTCTATTATGAGGATAATCCCATATACACCAAATCATCAGTGGTGGATCCAAAGGAGACAATCAGACAATTGGACCCTCGAAACGTATTGGCTGCTCTTCCAATTGTCTCTCTCACCTTTATTGGAATAAAGTTGCATCTTTACCATTTACAGTTTTGGTTCTTTACAATACCAGGCAGGACATGGGCAAGCTTTGGAGGACCCTCCTGATCTGCGGTCTAGAAGTGAAAAGACTCGGGTAATGTGACCACAGAATTATGGATCTAGTTGAGTATTTGGGGCCTGATTCTTCTTTTTTTTTATTATTGGAGCTTTAGCTAGAGGGGATGGGGGTGAAGTTTAGTGTTGGGGGGGTCTCAGGCTGGAGTTCAGCTTTAGAACATTGAGCTGCTGAACACTCAGTTCTCTGTCTTTTTGGAGCAGAGAGAGGTGACTGTAAGTCACCTCTCTCTGCAACTCCACTAGAGCACTGGGCTGGAGATGGGAGGCCTTGGCTTTTAACTGTTTGCTGAGAGCCGGAGCCAGCTGTCAATCAGCCAACAGGGGGGGGGATCCCGACAATATGGTCGGGATCCTTCTGGAGTCTGGGGCCGCTCTGTGACTTCACATGCCAGCGGCTGATTCTGGGTCACAGGGGAGCGCAAGTAAGTGCACTACTGTCACCCAAAAGAGGAATACTTATGGCCAAAAGAAACTCACACAGCATTTCCTTCATGCATTCCAACTCAGAAATAAGTCCTTGGTTTGTTTTATTAGGGGTTGATAACTTGGATGGGGTAGGGAATTATGGGATGCCCAATTTGAAAAATGTCCCGAACTATGAATGAACAAAGGGACAACTATGGGGGGGAACTGAGAACAAAAAGTCCACTTTTCCTTCCTCCTGCACAAACTTGGTTTTATCAGCAAAGCACCTGCTGCTCTCTCTTGAAGGAACTAACAATTTTGTTATTAGCTCACAAAGGCCCATCACAGGCAGGAACTCTCAGTCCCTTGACAAAGCAGTGCAGAAAAGAAAACAACATGACGTTCCTCCTTCTGCTTGCCTTGTGGCCACTGATCCCATCTCTACTTGGTTGCAGAAAGATGCTAGCCCACCTGGCTGCCACCAACCACTCCTGGTTGATCTTCCTCCAAGTCCTCCTGGCTGACTTTATGCCCCAGTCCTGCCCCATTGGCTCACTTCCTTGGAGATTCCCCAGGGCAAAGATGAAGACTAAGCCCATTGCTGTCTTTAGAGAGCATTGTTAGCACTGTTAAAGTCCCTCATCTGGCAGTCTCTCCCCTTTTGTTGTCACTGCTCAGTGCTGATCTACCCACTGTCTGTCCTTTGCTCTATCCCACTGCCTCTCCTGAAGGTTCTCCTCCAACTGCCTCCTGTGGTGTGATCCTTCTAGGCCAGCTCTCCCGAGCCTCCAGCCCGAGGTCTCACCCCTCCCAGGCAGGGGTTCCATCAAGGGCCACCGACAGCCTCCCCTCAGCACTCCATCTTCCACCCGACTCCCTTGCTGGAATTGCCCATGTCTATTTATGAGGTTGTCTCTGCCCCCTGTCAGCCCACCTCGGGGGAGGCTCCGTAAATATTCATGGCAGCATCTCCTAACCCCCCGCCCTCTAATTCTAGAATGTTCTCCAACCTTCCAGACACCAGGGGGAGTCACCAGAGAGCTGCCAGGGTGAATCACCAAGCTAGGGTTGCCACCTCATCCCTTCAAAATCGAACACATATTAATTACATGGGTTCTGTGGCTGATTAAGGTGGCAATTAAACTCACTTAGTGCCTTATCTGCTATAAATTTGATTCAGAACCTGTGCAATTAATATGTGTTCGGGTTTAACCGTAAGATTTGCCCCCTTAATAACCAGGCCATTTTTTGCGATACAGCACTGCGTCGCTTTAACTGACAATTGCGCAGTCGTGCGACGCTGTACACAAACAAAATTGACGTCCTTTTTTCCCCACAAATAGAGCTTTCTTTTGGTGGTATTTGATCACCTCTGCGGTTTTTCATTTTTGCGCTATAAATAAAAAAAGAGCAACAATTAAAAAAAAACAAAACATTTTTTACTTTTTGCTTTTTTTTTAAATATCCCCCCCAAAAAATGTAAAAAAAACTAATTTCTTCATCAGTTTAGGCCAATACGTATTCTTCTACATATTCTTGGTAAAAAAATCGCAATAAGCATATATTGATTGGTTTGCGCAAAAGTTATAGCGTCTACAAGATAGGGGATAGATTTATGGCATTTTTATTAGTATTATTTTTTTTTTTTACTAGTATTGGCGGTGATCAGCGATTTTTAGCGGGACTGCGACATTGCGGGGGACAGATCGGACACTTTTGACACTTTTTTGGGACTAGTGACATTTATACAGCGATCAATGCTATAAAAATGCACTGATTACTGTATAAATGTCACTGGTAGGGAAGGAGTTAACACTAGGGGGGCGATCCAGGGGTTAAATGTGTTACCTAGGGAGTGATTCTAACTGTAGGGGGAGGGGACTGATTAGGGGAGGAGACCGATCGGTGTTCATACTTAGTATGAACACACAATCTCTCTCCTCTCCCCTGACAAGACGTGGATCCTTGGGTTTACACACACAGATCCACGGTCCTGCCCAGGCCAATTTTCAGTTTTCAGCGCTGTATCATTTTGAATGACAATTGCGCGGTCGTGCAACACTGAAATAAAATTTTATAATTTTTTTCCCCACAAATAGAGCTTTCTTTTGGTGGTATTTGATCACCTTTGTGGTTTTTATTTTTTGCTCTATAAACAAAAGAAGAGCGACAAGTTTGAAAAAAACGCATTATTTTTTACTTTTCACTGTAATAAATATCCCAAAAAAAAAATAAAAAAATAAAACATTTCTTCCTCAGTTTAGGCCGATATGTATTCTTCTACATATTTTTGGTAAAAAAAAAAAAAAATCGCAATAAGTGTTTATTGATTGGTTTGCGCAAAAGTTATAGCGCCTACAAAATAGGGGATAGATTTATGGCATGTTTATTATTTTTTTTTTTACTAGTAATGACGGCGATCTGCGATTTTTTATTTTGACTGTGACATTGCGGCGGACACATCGGACACTTTTGACGCTATTTTGGGACCACTGACAGTTATACAGCGATCAGTGCTATAAATATGCACTGATTACTGTATAAATGTCACTGGCAGGGAAGGAGTTAACACTAGGGGGGCGATCCAGGGGTTAAATGTGTTACCTAGGGAGTGATTCTAACTGTGGGGGGAGGGGACTGATTAGGGGAGGAGACCGATCGGTGTTCATACTTAGTATGAACACACAATCTCTCTCCTCTCCCCTGACAAGACGTGGATCCTTGTGTTTACACACACAGATCCACGGTCCTGCCCTGTAACGGGCAATCGCGAGTGCCTGACGGTCAACGCGGCCGCCAGGGACGCGCATTGGTGACGCGGCGGGCTCGCGCGTGCGCCTCCTATACCACCGGGAGGCCGAGGATGTCATATGACTCCCGCCCAGGATGGGAGATCCCATCTGCGGACGTCATATGACAAAATGCGGGTAGGGAAGTGGTTAAAGGGATGAGGTGGCAACCCTAGCCTACACCTAGTCCTAAACTCTAGTGAACCCTGACCCAATTAAGACTCACAGGGTGTAACACGAGTCAGGTAAATTTTCTTGCATTACCACTTCTAGTAGCACACACTAGAGGGTGCTACACTAAGATACTCCCAGGCTTTACTGCTCACTCCCACCATCACTGGAGCAAGCTCTCGTACCCCCTCACACGTGTGGTCCACTATCTATCTGCTCCATCACAGCAACACTGAGCTCAGAGCTACTGCGACAAGGGAGAGAGAGAGCGCGAGGGGGATTAAATCGGCTGGGAGTGCCTTGGCAACGTCCTAGCAACAAGCCAGGACAGGCTGATGCCATCTCTGGGAGTTTTGGCCTACGCCTATAGCAGGGACATTCTTCTGCACAGGTTGTTTTTACCTGTTTAGGCAGCGTTTTGGCAATGGTGAGCTGACCCTTTAAGACACTTCATACATAAGCGCGGTATGTCTTATGGCTACTGCGGGAAACCATTGAACACTTGAGATTTTTATTTTTTCCAGCAATGTGAGCAGAACCGTTTTTTAAATGCAATAAATTTTTTACTGTAACAAAGCAATGACATTTCAAGTTACGGGTTTGTTGCAATAAAATATATGGCGTCCTCCTGCACAGATTTATAACTCAGCCTGAGCTGCTGATTTCTCTGCCATACCCGGCTGTATTTCATGGCTTCACCACACGCTCCTTTCCTTCTGCTTTATCGGGGATTTTCCATCACATGGCGTCCTGAATTCACTCTATCCAAAACTTCGGAAGAAGAGGAACTCTGCTCCTCGCCCACTGTGCGTCAGCCCACCTTCTGGAGCACCTCTTCTCCTCCTGAAGAGCTGGGCCCCTGCTGACACCATGGGCCTCTGTGTCTGGACAACTTCCCCCCCCCATGGATTTTGCTGCTGCCCCTCAGATGTTGAGGCCCTGTCAGGTAAGCTGTAAATGGGCCCCATAGTTTCTAATGGTGGCCCTGGCTACATATGAGATTATGTGGGGTGGTGGGGGCAGGGCTTGAGTCCTGCAGAAACGCATGGGAACGGCATTCCTGTACTTTTTCCACAGCAGGAACGCCGTTCCCGTTAGCGGTCGCATCCTGCAGGACTGGCCTCAAGTATGCGAGCTGTGGCAGGCAGTGTGGGTGTGCGGGAAGGGGAGGGTGACACACAATAGGGGGGTGTCATCCCAGCATGCCCCTCCTCCCCTCCCTCGGTCCTCCTCCTCCAGTGGCCGCTGTAACAAAGTCCAGTGATAGGCGGATTAAATTGAATTAGTGTGACGTGTATTATGGGAGCAAGTCTAGGAGGCGGGACCTTGTTACAGTGGCCGCTGGAGGAGGAGGACCGAGAGAGGGGAGGATAGACGCGCCGGGATATTTAAATCTAAGATCCAGACACTGATGAGGCTGCATTGCTGGGCACTGCTAAGGCTGCATTTGATGGGCACTGATAAGGCTGCATTTGATGGGCACTGGTAAGGCTGCATTGCTGGGCATTGGTAAGGCTGAATTGCTGGGCACTGGTAAGGCTGCATTGCTGGGCATTGTAAAGGCTGAATTGCTGGGCACTGGTAAGGCCGCATTGCTGGGCAATGGCAAGGCTGCATTTTATGGGCACTTGTAAGGCTGCATTTTATGGGCACTGATCAGGCTGTATTGCTGGTCACTGGTAAGGCTGCATTTGATGGGCACTGATTGGGTTGCATTTGATGAGCACTGTTAAGGCTGCATTGCGTGGCACTGGTAAGGCTGCATTGATGGGCACTGGTCAGGCTGCATTGATGGGCACTGGTAAGGCCGCATTGATGGGCACTGGTAAGGCTGCATTGCTGGCCTCTGGTAAGGCTGAATTGTAGGGCACTGGTAAGGCCGCGTTGCTGGGCACTGGTAAGGCTGCATTTGATGGGCATTGGTAAGGCTGCATTTGATGGGCACTGATCTGGCTGCATTTGATGGCACTGATCAAGCTGCATTTGATGGGCACTGGTAAGGCTCCATTTGATGGGCACTGGTAAGGCTGCAATGATGGGCACTGGCAAGGCTGCATTTTATGGGCACTGATCAGGCTGCATTTGATGGGCACTGGTAATGCTGCATTCATGGGCACTGATCAGGCTGCATTCATGGGCACTGATCAGGCTGTGTTGATGGGCACTGGTAAGGCTGCATTGATGGGCACTGATCAGGCTGTATTGATGGGCACTGATCAGGCTGCATTTGATGGGCACTGATCAGGCTGCATTTGATGGGCACTGGTAAGGCTGCATTGATGGGCACTGATCAGGTTGTATTGATGGGCACTGATCAGGCTGCATTGATGGGCACTGATCAGGCTGCATTTGATGGGCACTGGTAAGGCTGCATTGAATTGCACTGATCAGGCTGTATTGATGGGCACTGATCAGGCTGCATTTGATGGGCACTGGTAAGGCTGCATTGAATTGCACTGATCAGGCTGCATTGATGGGCACTGATCAGGCTGCATTGATGGGCACTGATCAGGCTTCATTGATGGGCAGTGATCAGGCTTCATTGATGGGCACTGATCAGGCTTCATTGATGGGCAGTGATCAGGCTGCATTGATGGACAGTGATCAGGCTGCAATGATGGGCACTGAGGAGTGAGCGATCCGGGACCTGGGCCCCACTTTGCACAATCAATACAGGCAGCCGGCACACTCAGCACTCCCGGCCTCGCTCCTCTGCACAGACCAACAAAATCCAAATTGGGCCTAATGTCCAAAAAAATGTCCAAATTAGGCCTAATTAGCCATTTTCCCTCCCCAATGTCATGTGACTCGTTAGTGTTACAAGGTCTCAGGTGTGAATGGGGAGCAGGTGTGTTAAATTTGGTGTTATCGCTCTCACTCTCTCATACTGGTCACTGGAAGTTCAACATGGAACCTCATGGCAAAGAACTCTCTGAGGATCTGAAAATAAGAAAACCACTGCCTTGCTAAAGAAGCTGAGGGTAAAGGTGATGGACTGGCCAAGCATGTCTCCAGACCTAAACCCTATTGATCATCTGTGGGACATCCTCAAATGGAAGGTGGAGGAGCGCAAGGTCTCTAACATCCACCAGCTCCGTGATGTCATCATGGAGGAGGGGAAGAGGACTCCGGTGACAACCTGTGAAGCTCTGGTGACCTCCATGTCCAAGAGGGTTAAGGCAGTGCTGGAAAATAATGGTGGCCACACAAAATATTGACACTTTGGGCCCAATTTGGACATTTTCACTTAGGGGTGTACTGACTTTTGTAGCCAGCGGTTTAGACATTAATGGTTGTGTGTTGAGTTATTTTGACGGGACAGCAAATTTACACTGTTATACAAGCTGTACACTCACTACTTTACATTGTAGACAAGTGTCATTTCTTCAGTGTTGTCACATGAAAAGATAGAAGAAAAGATTTACACAAATGTGAGGGGTGTACTTACTTTTGTGAAAAACTGTGTATATACATATACACACACTTTTTTCATTTTTGAGGTGGTGTGTGTGGGGGGGGGGGGGATTGGGTGAGTTCCCACACTTTTTTTTCCCAGGACTTGACCATGGAGGGTGGGGTGGAGGAGCTGGGCCAGCACAGACAATAATTAGACACTTCCAGTAGAGGAGAGGGCTATGACATGGGGGGAGAGGGGTGTGTCTGGGGGGGGGGGGGGGGGGTTGGGTGTGTGTGTGTGTGAGTGTGGGGGGGGCTGGTTAGGTCTGTGACACTTTCTGGACTGACAAGTTTGCAGCAAGTTCAGAGGCACACTGCAAGTCATCAAAAAAGAAAATCACTCATGAAAAGGGACAACAGTGCAAGTAAGCATTTCAAATACTTGATTTTTCTGTGCACACTTTTAAGCTGGTGCCAGGGTCTAATTAAGATCGCCTTCAGAGCTATGCATTGCAGTAACACACAGCTCTGTATGAAGGGTCTCAAAAGAGGGACAGTCCCTCCAAATGAGGGACAGTTGGGAGCTATGCAAGTTGGCAAAAGGTACCATCAATTTTTTAGATGAAGATAGCAATTGCTGGAGGCCAATGGAGAGAGGTTCTCTTCCAGTGGAATCACCCCCCCCCCCCCCCCCCCACTTTCTCCTAGCAGCCAAGGTCAAGCTGGCAAGAGCCACCATCAAATTTTTATACAAAGATAGCCATTTTTGGTGCTCTTCTTCTTCTGTTCACCCAAACCTCTCAAGTTAGGAGTATCCCATCCAGGGTGATCGTCCTCCCACTTTGTGTTCTTCGAATGGCAGAGGTGACGTTGGTAAGAGCTACCATCAATATGAAGATAGCCAATTCTGGTTCTCTATTTCTTCTGCTCACCCAAAACTTCTCAAGTTGGGAGAATCCCATCCAGTGGGGATCATCCCCCCACTTTGTGTTCTTCAAGCATCTGAGGTCAAATTGCACCCCCCCCCCCCAACCTTATGAAATTATAAAGAGGGAAACCTTTTAGCACACAGGGCCGCTGATAAGGCAGTACAGCCAGCCCTCCTGTACTGGGCCTGGGTCCCATCAGTTCAAAAGGGGGGGCACGGGCAGTAGGACTGGCTGTACTGTCTTATTGCAGACACCGCAATCTTCTTCTGCCTCCCCCTTCAGTGCTGCCAGCTTCTTCTATTCTCCCTCCAGCTGCAATGCAGGCGGATTGGTTCTAGCACATGCACCCCTTCCATCTGCTGTTAGGGCCCCCCTGTGTGCTCCCACATCACTCCCGGCAGCCCTCCTCTCCTGCTGGCAGCTGCTGCGGGAATACAGGGGGATGTTTCAGGATGGACAGCAGGGAAAGAGGCTGGTATATGTGTCATTTACTGGCCCCTTCCTTTCCTGAATGAACACAGTGAGCAATTGGTACCAATCACTCCTGTGTCCATTCATCACAGAAGCACAGTAAACAGTTTTTACTATGCTTCCGTTTCTGAATGAGCAGGAAGCCTCAGAGCGCTTCCTATTCATTCATCTGTGCAGATGAGGCTGTAGAGAAAGGGACTAATAAATCTTTGTTCTAAGTTACTTTCAGCCCCGGGGGGGGGGGGGGGACCCTGTCAGGTAGGCTGTATGGGACCCCATGATTTCTAACAGCAGCCCCGAGCACACAGTATGTAGGTAAAGGACATGTCCCTGATAAGGCATCGGTTACACAGACCACAAAGATCTAATTTAAAGAAAATGATTGGCTAAACCACACAAGTGCTTTTTTGACCTCTTTTATTTATTTTATCTTCATATTGGCTTTTCAAAAATAACAAATCCCGTTACGTAGAATTCGGATGAAAAGTGCAGCATGACACGTTTGGTAGTAAAATAGTACATTTTTTATAGGAATGAACACATCAGACCTAAAAGAGGGACCACTGTGGCTACACCAGGGACCGAGGGATTTGGTCTCAAAAGAGGGACAGTCCCTCCAAATGAGGGACAGTTGGGAGCTATGCAAGTTGGCAAGGGCTACCATCAATTTTTATATGAAGATAGCAATTTTGGTGTTCTGTTGCTTTTGTTCACCCAAAACTTCTCAAGTTGGGAGGATCCCATCCAGGGGGATCATGTCCTCACTTTGTGTTTTATGAGCAGCTGATGTCAAGTTGGCAATAGCCACCATCAATTTTTATATGAAGGTAGCCAATTTTGGTGCTCTTTGTCTTCTGTTCACCCAAAATTTCTCAAGTTATAAGGCTCTCTTCCAGTTGTATCATCCCCCCACTTTGTGTTCTCCAAGCAGCTGAGGTCAAGTTTGCAAGAGCTACTGTACCATGGATTTTTATATGAAGATAGCCAATTTTGGTGCTCATTTTCTTCTGTTCACCCAAACTTCTCAAGTTAGGAGGATCCCATCCAGTGGGATTATCCCCTCACTTTGTGTTCTTCGAACGGCTGAGGTCAAGTTGGCAAGAGCTACCATCAATATGAAGATAGCCAATTCTGGTCCTCTCTTTCTTCTGCTCACCCAGAACATCTCAAGTTGAAAAGATCCCACCCAGTGGGTTCATCCCCCATGTGTTCTTCGAGCAGCCCAGGTCAAGTTTGCCTCCCAACTTTCTGAAATGATAAAGGGGGGCACCTTTTAGCACACTATCATGTACCTGGTGCTGGAGGCCAATGGAGAGAGGTTCTCTTCCAGTGGAATCATCCCCCCCCCCACCACTTTCTCCTAGCAGCCAAGGTCAAGCTGGCAAGAGCCACCTTCTAATTTTTATACAAAGATAGCCATTTTTGGTGCTCTTTTTCTTCTGTTCACCCAAACTTCTCAAGTTAGGAGGATCCCATCCAGTGGCATCATCCCCTCACTTTGTGTTCTTCGAACGGCTGAGGTCAAGTTGGCAAGAGCTACCATCAATATGAAGATAGCCAATTCTGGTTCTCTATTTCTTCTGCTGACCCAGAACATCTCAAGTTGAAAAGATCTCATCCAGTGGGTTCATCCCCCATGTGTTCTTCAAACAGCCCAGGTCAAGTTTGCCTCCCAACTTTCTGAAATGATAAAGGGGACACCTTTTAGCACACTATCATGTACCTGGTGCTGGAGGCCAAGGGAGAGAGGTTCTCTTCCAGTGGAATCACCCCCCCCCCCCCATTTTCTCCTAGCAGCTGAGGTCAAGTTGGCAAAAGCTACCATCAAATTGTAGAAGAAGATAGCCAGTTTTGGTGCTCTGTTCCTTTTGTTCACCCAAAACATCTCAAATTGAAAGGACCCCATCCAGTGGGGTCATCCTCCACTTTGTGCTTTTCGAGCAGCCCAGGTCAAGTTTGCATTCCAACTTTGTGAAATTATATAGGAGGTCACCTTTCAGCACACTACCACGTACCTGGTGCTGGAGGCCAATGAAGAGAGGTTCTCTTCCAGGGGAATCACCCCCCCCCCCCCCCCACACACACACACACACACTTTTTACTAGCAGCCGAGGTCAAGCTGGCAAGGGCCATCATGAATTTTTTTATATGAAGATAGCCAATTTTGGTGCTCTTTTTACTTCCGTTCACCCAAACTTCTCAAGTTAGGAGGATCCCATCCAGTGGGATCATCCCCTCACTTTGTGTTCTTCGAATGGCTGAGGTCAAGTTGGCAAGAGCTAGTATCAATATGAAGATAGCCAATTCTGGTTCTGTATTTCTTCTGCTCACCCAGAACATCTCAAGTTGGAAGGATCTCATCCAGTGGGGTCATCCCCCATGTGTTCTTTGAGCAGCCCAGATCAAGTTTGCCATTTAACTTTCTGAAATGGTAAAGGGGGACACCTTTGAGCACACTATCATGTACCTGGTGCTGGAGGCCAAGGGAGAGAGGTTCTCTTCCAGTGGAATCATCCCCCCCCCCCATTTTCTCCTAGCAGCCGAGGTCAAGTTGGCAAAAGCTACCATCAAATTGTAGACGAAGATAGCCAATTTTGGTGCTCTGTTCCTTTTGTTCACCCAAAATATCTCAAATTGAAAGGACCCCATCCATTGGGGTCATCCCCCACTTCGTGCTCTTCGAGCAGCCCAGGTCAAGTTTGCATTCCAACTTTGTGAAATGATAAAGGGGGGTCACCTTTTAGCACACTACCACGTACCTGGTGCTGGAGGCCAATGGAGAGAGGTTCTCTTCCAGTGGAATCACCCCCCCCCACACACACACACACACTTTCTCCTAGCAGCTGAGGTCAAGCTGGCAAGAGCCACCATCAAATTTTTTACGAAGATAGCCATTTTTGGTGCTCTTTTTACTTCTCTTCACCCAAGCTCTGCAAGTTAGGAGAATCCCATCCAGTAGGATCATCCCCTCACTTTGTGTTCTTCGAACGGCTGAGGTCAAGTTGGCAAGAACTACCATCAATATGAAAATAGCCAATTCTGGTTCTCTATTTCTTCTGCTCACCCAGAACATCTCAAGTTGGAAGGATCCCTTCCAGTGGGGTCATCCCCCATGTGTTCTTTGCGCAGCCCACGTCAAGTTAGCCTCCCAACTTTCTGAAATGATAAAGGGGGACACATTTTAGCACACTATCACAAACCTGGTGCTGGAGGCCAAGCGAGTGAGGTTCTCTTCCAGTGGAATCATCCCCCCCACTTTCTCCTAGCAGCCAAGTTGGCAAGAGCTACCATCGAATGATATATGAAAACAGCCAATTTTGAGTTTTGTCTTATTTCCGAAATAGTGACCTGACTCCGGGATTCTATATTCATTGGTTCCTCCATGCTAACTGTACCAAATGAGTTCACTGCTCCAATTAAAAGAAAAGATTTCCTTTTTATCTGAGCTGTAAAACCCAGACAAATATTTTATTCATCCCTCCAGGAGCACTCACGCATTTTGGCAAATATTAAACCGGTGGTGCCGCTGCCGTTTACATAGCGGTAAATAATGCATCTCTAAGAGCTCTCTTCTTTCTACTTTTCCCAAACCCTTAAACAGATGATAATGAATACAAATGAGTAGAAACAGCAGCTAGGTATTTGCATGAAAGGTTAAAACCTTCGCAGCCTCCAATTCCCTTTTCAATCATGATTGTCATTCTTCAAACTGTGTAGTTAGTGTTTCCTGTGTCACATCTGGAGACCGCATTTGAAAGCAAAGAGCTAATATTTAGGTATTCTTGGGGAAAGAAAATGCCGTCACTATGACAACGTGGTGAATGGTGTGTGCTTAAAAAAAATGGGGGGATTTTTTTTTGATTTTTTTTGTTTAATAAATAATCTTAAAAAAAGCTACTCAAATACAAGCTGTTCACTGTTGGATTGCCTCCTGTGGTCTCAGCTGCCATGGAAATGGCTTTCGAGGATAGAAAGGAGACCTAGAAGGACATCTAGTGGAGATTTTGTTAAAGTAATTTCTTTCCTAAACAAAAGAATCGTGAATTAAAGAAAAGTTTTCTTTAATTCAGCCGATCTCAACCCTTTTTTTACCCTGGAGGAACCCTTGAAACAATTTGCAGGTATCAGGGAACCCCTACTGAGATTAGTCCATGGGGGGGTCATTGAGAAAAGGCCCTTACATTGGTGATCGGTGAGAAGATTGTCCCTTACTTTGGTGGTCAGTGTGAGGAATGTTCCTTACATTGGAACCCCTACTGAGATTAGTCCATGGGGGGATCATTGTGAAAAGGCCCTTACATTGGTGATCGGTGAGAAGATTGTCCCTTACTTTGGTGGTCAGTGTGAGGAATGTTCCTTACATTGGTGATCAGTAGGAAGAATGTTCCTTACATTGGTGATCAGTGGGAAGAATGTTCCTTACATTGGTGATCAGTGGGAAGAATGCTCCTTACATTGGTGATCAGTGAGAAGAATGCTCCTTACATTGGTGATCAGTGGGAAGAATGCTCCTTACATTGGTGATCAGTGGGAAGAATGTTCCTTACATTGGTGATCATTGGGAAGAATGTTCCTTACATTGGTGATCAGTTGGAAGAATGCTCCTTACATTGGTGATCAGTGGGAAGAATGTTCCTTACATTGGTGATCAGTGGGAAGAATGTTCCTTACATTGGTGATCAGTTGGAAGAATGTTCCTTACATTGGTGATCAGTGGGAAGAATGTTCCTTACATTGGTGATCAGTGAGAAGAATGTTCCTTACATTGGTGATCAGTTGGAAGAATGCTCCTTACATTGGTGATCAGTGGGAAGAATGTTCCTTACATTGGTGATCATTGGGAAGAATGTTCCTTACATTGGTGATCATTGGGAAGAATGTTCCTTACATTGGTGATCAGTGGGAAGAATGCTCCTTACATTGGTGATCAGTGGGAAGAATGTTCCTTACATTGGTGATCAGTGAGAAGAATGTTCCTTACATTGGTGATCAGTGGGAAGAATGTTCCTTACATTGGTGATCAGTGGGAAGAATGTTCCTTACATTGGTGATCAGTTGGAAGAATGTTCCTTACATTGGTGATCAGTGAGAAGAATGTTCCTTACTTTGGTGATCAGTGGGAAGAATGTTCCTTACATTGGTGATCAGTGAGAAGAATGCTCCTTACATTGGTGATCAGTGGGAAGAATGCTCCTTACATTGGTGATCAGTGGGAAGAATGTTCCTTACATTGGTGATCAGTTGGAAGAATGTTCCTTACTTTGGTGATCAGTGGGAAGAATGTTCCTTACATTGGTGATCAGTTGGAAGAATGTTCCTTACATTGGTGATCAGTGGGAAGAATGCTCCTTACATTGGTGATCAGTGGGAAGAATGTTCCTTACATTGGTGATCAGTTGGAAGAATGTTCCTTACATTGGTGATCAGTGGGAAGAATGCTCCTTACATTGGTGATCAGTGGGAAGAATGCTCCTTACATTGGTGATCAGTGGGAAGAATGTTCCTTACATTGGTGATCAGTTGGAAGAATGTTCCTTACATTGGTGATCAGTGAGAAGAATGTTCCTTACATTGGTGATCAGTGGGAAGAATGTTCCTTACATTGGTGATCAGTGGGAAGAATGTTCCTTACATTGGTGATCAGTGGGAAGAATGTTCCTTACATTGGTGATCAGTGGGAAGAATGTTCCTTACATTGGTGATCAGTGGGAAGATTGCTCCTTACATTGGTGATCAGTGAGAACAGTAGGAAGAATAATCTTTGGATCTACTTAAGGCATGGGGACTAAACAACAGTTGGTCTTCACCAGAGCTCCTGATGGTGCAGATGGTGGAGCTCCTGATGGTGGAGATATGCCAGAGACCCTAGTGATCCTTGGATTTTTCATGTGATTATCACCAGTGGTTATAGCCGCTAGCAATAATCACAGTTCCCCATCAGGGACTGCCCCCCCCCCCCTGCAAACCCCCCGAAATACCACCTCACTGTTAGACTCGTTATCCTAGTGGTAGGATGCAGAGAATGTCAATCAGCAGGAAAAAGGGGAAGTATAGGGAGTAACGCTCCTATGTGACCATCCTCTTCTTCCCAAAGGACAACGCTGCTACGCCCAGGGAGCGGCTGCATCACCGCACAGCATGGTCAAGGGTGAAAACGTTCTTTCAATTTCAAAAAGCATTTAGCAACGTTGTCACCCTCAAACCGGAAACAGTAACACTGTCAGGATCAACAGGAATGTTGCACAGGAAAGAAAAAGAATGGCTAGTACTTTACTTTACTTTAGTAAAGCTGAAGTGCATTCTACTTTATATACTGAAGTTTCTGTTCTTTCCCTGTGCATATACTTTAATCACTTTAACTGCACTGGAAGAAAATATAATTTATGTATTTTACAAGAAATACAAATCTACAAAATTCGTTTTTTTTTCAGTATTTCCTGTTTGTGATCATGATGACCCTAGAGTAGACCTCTCTGGTCCTATAGTAATGGTTTGTGATCATGATGACCCTTGACTTCTCTGGTCCTATAGTAATGGGTTGTGATCATGATGAGTCTTGACCTCTCTGGTCCTGTAGTAATGGGTTGTGATCATGATGACCATTGACCTCTCTGGTCCTATAGTAATGGTTTGTGATCATGATGAGTCTTGACCTCTCTGGTCCTATAGTAATGGGTTATGATCATGATGAGTCTTGACCTCTCTGGTCCTATAGTAATGGGTTGTGATCATGATGAGTCTTGACCTCTCTGGTCCTATAGTAATGGTTTGTGATCATGATGAACCTTGACCTCTCTGGTCCTATAGTAATGGTTTGTGATCATGATGACCCTTGACTTCTCTGGTCCTATAGTAATGGTTTGTGATCATGATGAACCTTGACCTCTCTGGTCCTATAGTAATGGTTTGTGATCATGATGACCCTTGACCTCTCTGGTCCTATAGTAATGGTTTGTGATCATGATGACCCTTGACCTCTCTGGTCCTATAGTAATGGCTAGTGATCATGATGACCCTTGACCTCTCTGGTCCTATAGTAATGGTTTGTAACCATGATGACCCTTGACCTCTCTGGTCCTAGAGTAATGGTTTGTGATCATGATGATTCTTGACTTCTCTGGTCCTATAGTCATGGTTTGTGATCATGATGAGTCTTGACCTCTCTGATCCTATAGTAATGTAGTAATGGTTTGTGATCATGATGATTCTTGACTTCTCTGGTCCTATAGTAATGGTTTGTGATCATGATGACCCTTGACCTCTCTGGTCCTATAGTAATGGTTTGTGATCATGATGACCCTTGACCTCTCTGGTCTTATAGTAATGGTTTGTGATCATGATGAGTCTTGACCTCTCTGGTCCTGTAGTAATGGTTTGTGATCACGATGACCCTTGACCTCTCTGGTCCTATAGTAATGGTTTGTGATCATGATGACCCTTGACCTCTCTGGTCCTATAGTCATGGTTTGTGATCATGATGGTCATAATCACAAACCATTACTATAGGACCAGAGAGGTCCCCTAAAAAAAGAAGGCTGATTCACTAAAGAATCACTAAATCTTGGCTGAAGCCCTAGTTTTCCCATGAGGGTCCAGGTGACATTCCCATTCTACCCACTGCCCTTCTTCTTGCTAATTTCTCTTCTTCTCCCAACTCCACCCATCTTTCATATTTAAACCCTAATCCAGTGGTCTCCAAAACTGCAGCCCAGGGACCAGATACAGGCCTTTGCTTACCTTTATCCTGCCCTTGGGGCATGATTCATCTCACTGATACCAACAACGGAGCATAATTCCTTCCACTGACACCAATGATGGGGCACTATTCCTCCCACTGACAGCAATGATGGGGCACTATTTGTCCCATTGACACAAACAATGGGGTACTATTCCTCCTCAATGATGGGGCACTGCTCCTCCTGCTGACACCAACAATGGGGCACTATTCCTCCCACTGACATCAACAATGGGGCACTATTCCTTACACCGACACCAACACTGGGGCACTATCGCCCCCCACTAACACCAGTGATAGGGCACTGGTCCTCCCACTGACACCAACAATGTGGCACTATTCCTCCCACTGACAGCAATGATGAGGCCCTGATATCTCCAACTGACACCAATGATGGGCACTATTCCTCCCACTGACACCAACAATGGGGCATTATTCCTTCCATTGACACCATCAGTGGGGCACTATTCCTCCCACTGATACCAACAATGGGGCATTATTCCTTCCATTGACACCAACAATGGGGCACTATTTGTCTTACTGACGCCAATGATGGGGCACTATTCTTCCCACTTACACCAACACCCATGAACCCTATGAGAGGCCTGCAGAATCTGTCTATTGGTTTTATAAAAATTAAAAGAGAAATACTTTACCATTTATGTTGCAATGTTTCCTGAATATCATTTGCAGGCAGCTAATTTTCTTCACTCGTTGATTCTTCTCTCTAATAAAGCTGTTCTTAATAAAAAAAATGTGACACAGCAGTTTGGCCCATTAACTGGCAGATGCAAAAGGAAATTTTGCCGCTCAGCGTGTAACCGCGAGTGAAAGAGCAATCAGGCGAATTCAATCAGGCCAAATTCATGGGACGCCTAATCTGAAATGCCATCACTGGGGAAAATTCTGAGCAAAACAGCGGGCTCCACGAAAATCCACTTGGTACTTCGCAGACACTGGGCACCTAACAACAGGCTGTGTTGCAGGCCGTCTCTACATCCTTTTGATGTAATGGAACAGTAATCATGGGACAAATTGAGCTCCGGTCAAAGGAAGAGTTGAATGCGGAGAGCCGCAGGTTGCGGTCAAACTTTGACGACTTCATTATTCTGCAAAAAAGAAAAAAAGCCTGGGGAAGGGGAACTTCGAGTAACTAGATTAGGCCACTTAGAAAGTCTTCGAGCAAAGGTGCCTACTTACAAAAATTCAGAGAAAGAAAATGGAGGTTGCCTATAGTAACCGATGGCAGCTGTAATAGTCATTATGGGCTGCTTGACTAGTTGAGTTGGTCTTCACTCGGAAAGACAGGAAATGGTAAATTTCTCAAGTGCTTAAAGCGGACCTCCTCAACACCCTTTCCATTCTTCTTTCATCCCCTCCTTTCACAGAACTGGATATTTTTATTTCTGGAGGATACCTTTCTTGATGGCCCCACCCTATGCTTCCTGGATTCTTGCCTAAGAATCAAAAGTCATTATGGGCTGCATGACAACTTGAGTTGGTCTTCACAAGGAAGGGCAGGCAGGAAATTGTATATTTCTTAAGCGCTTAAAGCGGACCTTTACCCTCCTCAACACCCTTCCCATTCTCCTTTCATACCCTCCTATCACATTTATTATTGGAGGATACACATTATTTCTGAAAGGATACCTTTCTTGATGTCCCCACCTTATGCTTCTTGGATTCTTGCCTAAGAATTAAAAGTCATTATGGGCTGCTTGACAACTTGAGTTGGTCTTCACTAGGAAGGGCAGACAGGAAATTTTATATTTCTTAAGCGGACCTTTACCCTCCTCAACACCCTTCCCATTCTCCTTTCCTCCCCTCCTATCACAGAATTGGATATTTATATTTTTGGAGGATACCTTTCTTGATGTCCCCACCCTATGCTCCCTGGATTCTTGCCTAAGAATTAAAAGAGAAGTATGGGGTTAAGTTTTTTTTTTCCAGAATCATACTTACCTAGGTGGATGCTGCATCGCTCCCCCGGTAGGGTTGCCACCTCATCCCTTTAAAACCAAACACATATTGATTACACGGGTTCTGTGGCTGATTAAGGTGGTAATTAAACTCACTTGGTGCCTTATCTGCATTAAATTAGCCTCAGAACCTGTGTAATTCATGTGTTCGGGTTCAAAGGGATGAGGTGGCAACCCTATCCCCCGATGCATCTAAGACTGAGAACCGAGAGATCTAACAAGGCCGCTCACTCTGTTCTCTGAGCTCCCTCACCTTAGAGCTGGTGTCATGAGAGCCACGTACCTGATGTGAGACCGAAGTAGTGGGGAGGCTTCCCTTGCACCTCGGGTCCTTGAAGCCTCTGGAGATGGAGACAGAGACTTGGTGGACACTGAGTGGCAGGGGTGCCAGGGGTGCGGAGCACTGTGCAAGCCTTAGTCCGAGATCCGAGCCGAGGTCAAGTCCAGTTGGGCAACGAAGTATAAAAGGAAGAATGGTCGAGATCCAAGCCGGGGTCGGTTCCAATCTGGCAGCTGAGTACAAAAGGGGCAACGAAGTAGAATGGTTAAGGTACAAATCCGAGGTCAATGGCAAGCAGCAATCAAGAGTAGTCAAATAGGAACAAGGGGGGACTGAAGATAATTCAGCAATTTGGCAGTGTCTGGGCTGGGCTTATATAGGGAAGTTTGAGCTCACTTCCTGTGCGCCTCCTGGGCATTTTCCTGCCTTTTTACATCAAGTCTTCTGTGCAGGGGCGGGTTAGCACAATGAGGCGTCTTTGGCGCATGCTCAGTTGGCACAGATTTCCTCTTGCAGGGATGCGCCATTGGTGCATGCGTATAGTAAGCCCTGGACTCTTACAGCTGGTGACTGTCAGTGTCTAGCTCTCTGTTCTGTCCCCCCCCTCCCACCACCCCCAACTCACTGGATCGCTGGGCTGTGGAGGTAGCGGGAGCGGCCGGCTTAGGCTCCCAGCGACTTGGTGGGGATTTAGATTTTTATGATTGTTGTCTTCCATTTCCCCCAGCAGGCAAACTAAATGTTCCACGCTGCGCCCCATAGGGGGCCGCTCTCAGAGAGAGCAAGGAGAGCGCAGTAGGCAGGCGGGACCAACAAAGGGCCCCTACGAGGAGGAGGAAGAAGAGGAGGAGACAGGGTGGAGAAGCCCCCACTCTGTGCTGCAGCTGCCACCGGAGCCTCTGGTGGAGATCTCCTCTGGCCAGCCCGGGACACAGCTACCCTTCCTGGCACCAGATCCTCTCGACTGACACCATCTGGAGGAGCCGCCGCAGGACCGGTGAGATTTGGGACGATTGGTCATTCCCAAGGTAAGTGTGATCAGAGTGACATTGACTTTGCCTCCCTCCTGTGACACAGTCCCCCTCCTGTCCCACTGCCCCCCTCCTGTGCAGCTTTCCCCCTCCTAAACCTCTGCCCCCCTCCTCTGCCACTGCCCCCCTCTTGTGCAGCTGCCTCCCTCCTGACCCTCTGCCCCCTTCCTGTCCCACTGCCCTCCTCCTGTTCCTTTGCTCCTTTCCTGTCCCACTGCCCTCTTCCTGTCCTGCTGCCCCCCTCCCGCTGTCCCACTGCCCACTCTTGTCACTCTCTCCTCTCCTGTCCCACTGCCCCCATCTTGTCCTAGCAAAATGCAAATCCTTGCACCGGCCCTGCATATAGTTAACTTGGTGTTGAATTATTCACTTTAAAGTCATCACAGAGGTCAAGGGGGCACTCTTTATGTCTGGAGGAAAAGAGATTTAACCAGTGGGGTCTGGTGGTATATTTTTTGGGGTTGCAGGAAAAACAATCCACCCGCCACCACAGGCATACAACCCCCCCGGTCGGTCGGACGGTCCCCGCACTTACCCCATTTAGGTCTCAGGCAGAGCTTTCTCCGAGCGGCATCTCCTTCTCCTGGTGCTTCACGACGGCTTCCCCTGCATCTCCTCCTCGGTGGCCAATAGGATCGCTTATCCTCTCGGCCAATAGGGTGACGGGTCTCAGGACCCGCTTCCTGATTGGCCGGGAGGAGAATCAGGAAGACAATAGTGAATATTATATCGCTATTGTCACACATTTTTTAAGCCTATTAGAGCCTCTGGCTTTAACTGCGTGCTTCCAAAAAAAAACAAAAACATTGGAGTCCATGCATCCAACGCACCACTTGTAGATTAGGGGGCCGGACGCATAGATGGGGGGGGGGGGGGGCGGCACCCACGTGCCCCCCCATATGGATAGGCCGCCACTGGATTTAACCTCCACATACAGAAAGGTTTCTTCACAGTAAGAGCTGTGAAAATGTGGAATAGACTCCCTTAAGAGGTGGTTCTGGCCAAGTCGGTAGATTAGATCGGACACTTTTTACACTTTTTTGGGACCACTGACATTTATACAGCGATCAGTGCTATAAAATGCACTGATTACTGTATAAATGTCACAGTCAGGGAAGGGTTAACACTAGTGGTGATCAAGGGGTTAAATGTGTTCCCTGGGAGCTGCTTCTAACTGTGGGGGGAGGGGACTAACAGGGAGTAGAGAGAGATCGCTGTTCCTGATCACTGGGAACAGATGATCACTCTCTACTCCCCCTGACAGAACAGGGATCTGTCTGTTTACAATGACAGATCCCCATTCTGCCCGTTCTCTGTGGAGTGATCGCGGGCGGCCAGCGGACATCGCAGCCATGTGCATCAGCTCCCCCGCCACTGAGCGGGAGCGCGCACGCCTGCTATAGCTGTTTAAAAGGACCGATGTACAGCTACGGCGATTCGCGGGAACGATCCGGCCTGCCACAGTATAATGACGGCAGTTGGTCAGCAAGTGGTTAACATGTATGGGTAATAACACCAGAGGTAGTTGATCCAGGGGATGTCCAAATACCTCTTGGGGGATCAGGAAGGAATTGTTTCCCCTGCTGGAGTAAATAGGATCATGTCTTATTGGGTTTTTTTTTGCCTTCTTCTGGATTAACTATGGGTATAGGATTGTGTAGATGGAGGTTTCCTTCTTCTGGATTGTGTAGATGGAGGTCTCCATCTCCTGGATTGTGTAGATGGAGGTTACCTTCATCTGGATTGTGTAGATGGAGGTTTCCTTCTTCTGGATTGTGTAGATGGAGGTTTCCTTCTTCTGGATTGTGCAGATGGAGGTTTCATTCTTCTGGATTGTGCAGATGGAGGTTTCCTTCTTCTGGATTGTGTAGATGGAGGTTTCATTCTTCTGGATTGTGTAGATGGAGGTTTCCTTCTTCTGGATTGTGCAGATGGAGGTTTCATTCTTCTGGATTGTGCAGATGGAGGTTTCCTTCTTCTGGATTGTGTAGATGGAGGTTTCATTCTTCTGGATTGTGTAGATGGAGGTTTCCTTCTTCTGGATTGTGCAGATGGAGGTTTCATTCTTCTGGATTGTGCAGATGGAGGTTTCATTCTTCTGGATTGTGCAGATGGAGGTTTCCTTCTTCTGGATTGTATAGATGGAGGTTTCCTTCTTCTGGATTGTGCAGATGGAGGTTTCATTCTTCTGGATTGTGAAGATGGAGGTTTCCTTCTTCTGGATGGTGTAGATGGAGGTTTCCTTCTTCTGGATTGTGCAGATGGAGGTTTCATTCTTCTGGATTGTGCAGATGGAGGTTTCATTCTTCTGGATTGTGCAGATGGAGGTTTCATTCTTCTGGATTGCGTAGATGGAGGTTTCCTTCTTCTGGATTGCGTAGATGGAGGTTTCCTTCCTCTGGATTGCATAGATCCAGGTTTTCTTCTTCTGGATTGCGTAGATGGAGGTTTCCTTCTTCTGGATTGCGTAGATGGAGGTTTCATTCTTCTGGATTGCGTAGATGGAGGTTTCCTTCTTCTGGTTAGCGTAGATGGAGGTTTCCTTCCTCTGGATTGCATAGATCCAGGTTTCCTTCTTCTGGATTGTGTAGATGGAGATTTCCTTCTTCTGGATTGCGTAGATGGAGGTTTCATTCTTATGAATTGCGTAGATGGAGGTTTCCTTCTTCTGGATTGTGTAGATGGAGGTTTCCTTCTTCTGGATTGTGCAGATGGAGGTTTTCTTTTATTTTTATTTTTTCTATTGGATGAACTAGACGGACTTGTGTCTTTTTTTCAACCTGACTAACTATGTATCTTCTGGTGTAAAAGGGAATGGACGCGTCATAGGACGGCCCCGCTGGTTCTCCTTCTTTTTTTGTACTCATTTAGGAATGAGCTGAAAGGGTATTGAAGATAATTATATAATGAGATTATCAAGTCTGTAACCTAAACCTTAATTGTGCCGAATGATACAAAAGCTTTCCCTCTATTCCGTCCCTCCATCCAATGTCCTTCACTACCATCCCACGGCCAAAAATGACAGCTCATCCGCAAGATTTATCACCGGTGCAGTAAACCAATACAACCGATCCATCATCAATCTTGATTGGTATAGTGCGGCCTGACAGCGAGTGTAAATTCCTGGATCGGTTGCTGGGAGTGACTTGACATTTGCATGTTGTTGGTAAATAATTCCCGGTGTCAGTTGGGTGAAGACACGGTGTGCCCTCCTAGGTGGTCTCCGAAATCTCTCATTACACACCCAGGAGGCGCCCGGACTTTATCATTGACAGAAAAGGTGACATTTACAGAATAGTCATCTTATACAGAGATTAACCACTTCAACCCCCGGAAAGGTTTACCCCCCCCCCTTCATGACCAGGCCAGTTTTTTGCGATACTTGATAGGTATTTGTTCACGTCGGCGTTTTTTTTTTTTGCGCTATAAACAAAAAAAGACCGACAATTTTGAAAAAAAACAATATTTTTTACTTTCTAATTTCTTCCTCAATTTAGGCAAATTTGTTTTCTGCTACAAGTTTTTGGTAAAAAAAAAAAAAAAAATTCCAATAAGCGTATATAGTGATTGGTTTACACAAAAATTATATTGTCTACAAACTATGGCATAGATTTATGGAATTTTTTTTTTTTTTTTTTTTTTACTAGTAATGGCGGCGATCAGCGATTTTTAGCAGGACTGCGATATTGCGGCGGACAAATCGGACACCTAACTGACACTTTTGACACTTTTTGGGGACCAGTGACACCAATAGAGTGATCAGTGCTAAAAAATATGCACTGTCACTGTACTAGTGACACTGGCAGGGAAGAGGTTAACATCAGGGGGTGATCAAAGGGTTAACTGTGCTCCTAGGGGGTGCTTACCAACTGTGGGGGGGATGCTGTGACTGGAGGAAGACAGACATCTGTGCTTCTGCTCTGCAGAAACACAAGATCTTTAATTTCCTCCCTTACAGACCGCCGTTCTGCCTCTCCTGTGAACGATCGGCGGGTTTGCGGCCGCTGGAACCCCCTGATTGGCTCCCGCTGTGTCCAATCAGCGGGTCGCCTCAGACCCACCGCACAAAATCACATACCTGTACATACCCTGCCGCAGTATGTATGTATGGGATGGTCCTTAAGTGGTTAAACAGTGTATTATACTTTATGGACTTCTCTGAGTATTGTATTATTATTGTATAGTTGTGCCTTATATTGTATTATTAGTGTATTTTATTGTATATTCATGTACTGTAATATGAGTGTATTTTATTATTAGTGTAGTATGTTGTATTTTATTGTATATTAGTATATTGTATTGTTTGTTAGTGAATTATATTGTATTTTCATGTACTGTAATGTTAGTATATTGTGTTATTAGTGCATTTTATTATTAGTGTAGTGTGTTGTATTATATTGTATTGTGTATAATTGTATTTTATTGTATATGAGTATATTGTATTGTTTGTTAGTGAATTCTATTGTATTATTAGTGTATTTTATTGTATTATTATTGTATATTCATGTACTGTAATGTTAGTGTATTGTGTTATTACTGTATTTTATTATTAGTGTAGTATGTTGTATTATATTGTATTTTGTGTATAATTGTATTTTATTGTATATTAGGATATTGTATTGTTTGTTAGTGAATTATATTGTATTATTAGTGTACTGTAAATTAGTGTATTATATTATTATTGTATTGTATTAATAGTGTATTGGATTGAATATTAGTGCATTGTATTGTATTAATATATTGAATATTAATGTACTGTATTATTAGTGTATTGTATTATTATTGTATTGTGTTATTAGTGTATTGTATTGTGTATAGGTGTATAGTATTGCATGTTATTGTATTGTATTATTAGTGTACTTTATAATTGGTGTGGTATGTTGTATTCTTATTGTATTTTATTATTGGTGTATTGTTAGTTAATGTCGTGTATTATTATTGTATAATTAGTGTTTTGTATTGTATATTAGTTTATTGTATTCTATTATTGGTGTATTTTATTATTAGAGTTGTAAAGGAAATGTGTCAATTTTGTATATTATTGTATTCTATTTTGTATGTATTGCACACTGAACTCATTCTGCACACGGCACTAATGATGTTTTCATTACATGTTCGCATTCTTTCGAGTCCTGATTCGAATTTAGCCTGCACTGGTGTGCAGTCATGTTGGAACAGGAAGGGGCCGTCCCCAAACGCCTCCCACAAAGTTGGGAGCATGAAATTGTCTAAAATGTCTTGGTATGCTGACGCCTTACGAGTTCCCTTCACTGGAACTAAGGGGCCAAGCCCAACCCCTGAAAAACAACCCCCACACCATAATCCCCCCTCCACCAAATGATTTGGACCAGTCCACAAAGGTCCATAAAGACATGGATGAGCGAGTTTTAGGTGGAGGAACTTGACTGGCCTGCACAGAGTCCTGACCTCAACTCCATAGAACACCTTTGGGCTGAATTAGAGTGGAGACTGTGAGCCAGGCCTTCTCGACCAACATCAGTGCCTGACCTCACAAAAGCTCTTCTGGAAGAATGGTCAAACATTGGATGAGCAAGTTTTAGGTGGATGATCTTGGAAGACTGCGAGCAAGGCCTTCTCATCCAACATCAGTGCCTGACCTCACAAATGCTCTTCTGGAAGAATGGTCAAACATTCCCATAGACACCCTCCTAAACCTTGTGGACAGCCTTCCCAGAAGAGTTGAAGCTGTTATAGCTGCAAAGGGCGGAGCCAACTCAATATTGAACCCTACGGACTAAGACTGGGATGTCATTAATGTTCATGTGCGTGTAAAGGCAGGCGTCCCAATACTTTTGGTAATATAGTGTATCATAAAACACACGATAGACCCCTTGGAAGGAGGACGGATTGACACGACTCAGTTCTACCAGACAGGAAGTGAGGGACACCGTGCAATGGGGACACAGAGAGAAACACAAATCTAAGAGGGGCGCCGCCAAAGAGAAAAGCAAAACTCTTATCTGGCTTCTGTATAAAAAAATAAATAAAAGAAGTCAAAACTTTTTGAATTGTTTACCTCCGATGAACAAGGTTTTTCCTTTTCTTCCTGCAGATATAGACAACAAGGTCTTCATTCTTTGTTCTGCAATGTTCATAGATGAATACAAATATAAAGGTTGGGCAATGTGTGTGATGTAGGTACGGCTCCCTCTGGTGGAAACGATGAGTATTGTCTGATTCTAGGAGAGGGAACTCTACAAAGCTTCTTCTAGGCTCTATAAATCTGCAGTTTGTCAGATAAGAATAAAATACATTTACCGGCCACTTTATTAGGCACACCTCTTCAATCGCTCGGTAACACAAATTGCTAATCAGCCAATTACACGGCAGCAACCCAACCCATTTAGGCATCTAGACGCGGTGAAGACGACTTGCTGAAGTTCGAACCGAGCATCAGAATGTACTGATGCTCGGTTTTCGCCTTCCTCTGGATCAACTGTGGGTAGATGGGATTGTATGATATTTTTTATTTTATTTTTATTTTTTTAAGGTTGAACTAGATGGACTTGTGTCTTTTTTCAACCTGACTAACTATGTAACTAATGGGGGAAGAAAAGGGGATCTCGGTGACTTTGAACGTGGCATGGTTGTTGGTGGTCTGAGTATTTCTGGGATTTTCACACACAACCATCTCTCGGGGTTTACAGAGAATGGTGGGAAAAAAGAGAAAATATCCAGTGAGCGGCAGTTGTGTGGAGGAAAATGCCTTGTTGAGGTCAGAGGAGAATGGGCAGACTGGTTCCAGATGATAGAAAAGGCAACAGTAACTCAAATAACCTCTCGTTACACCCAAGGTATGCAGAATACCATCTCTGAACGCACAACACATCCAACCTTCAAGCAGATGGGCCACAGCAGCAGAAGACCGCACCGGGTGCCACTCCTGCCAGCCAAGAACAGGAAACTGAGGCTGCAATTGGCACAGGATCACCAAAATTGGACAATAGAAGATTGGAAAAACGTTGCCTGGTCTGATGAGTCTGGATTTCAGCTCCGACATTCAGATGGTGGGGTCAGAATTTGGCACATGGATCCATCCTGCCTTGTGTCACCGGTTCAGGCTGGTGGTGGGGGTGTAATGGTGTGGGGGATGGGATATCACCGGTTCAGGCTGGTGGAGGGGGTGTAATGGTGTGGGGGATGGGGTATCACCGGTTCAGGCTGGTGGTGGGGGTGTAATGGTGTGGGGGATGGGATATCACCGGTTCAGGCTGGTGGTGGGGGTGTAATGGTGTGGGGGATGGGGTATCACCGGTTCAGGCTGGTGGTGGGGGTGTAATGGTGTGGGGGATGGGGTATCACCGGTTCAGGCTGGTGGTGGAGGTGTAATGGTGGGGGGGATGGGATATCACCGGTTCAGGCTGGTGGTGGGGGTGTAATGGTGTGGGGGATGGGGTATCACCGGTTCAGGCTGGTGGTGGGGGTGTAATGGTGTGGGGGATGGGGTATCACCGGTTCAGGCTGGTGGTGGGGGTGTAATGGTGTGGGGGATGGGGTATCACCGGTTCAGGCTGGTGGTGGAGGTGTAATGGTGGGGGGGATGGGATATCACCGGTTCAGGCTGGTGGTGGGGGTGTAATGGTGTGGGGGATGGGGTATCACCGGTTCAGGCTGGTGGTGGGGGTGTAATGGTGTGGGGGATGGGGTATCACCGGTTCAGGCTGGTGGTGGGGGTGTAATGGTGTGGGGGATGGGATATCACCGGTTCAGGCTGGTGGTGGGGGTGTAATGGTGTGGGGGATGGGGTATCACCGGTTCAGGCTGGTGGTGGGGGTGTAATGGTGTGGGGGATGGGGTATCACCGGTTCAGGCTGGTGGTGGGGGTGTAATGGTGTGGGGGATGGGGTATCACCGGTTCAGGCTGGTGGTGGGGGTGTAATGGTGTGGGGGATGGGATATCACCGGTTCAGGCTGGTGGTGGGGGTGTAATGGTGTGGGGGATGGGATATCACCGGTTCAGGCTGGTGGTGGGGGTGTAATGGTGTGGGGGATGGGGTATCACCGGTTCAGGCTGGTGGTGGGGGTGTAATGGTGTGGGGGATGGGATATCACCGGTTCAGGCTGGTGGTGGGGGTGTAATGGTGTGGGGGATGGGGTATCACCGGTTCAGGCTGGTGGTGGGGGTGTAATGGTGTGGGGGATGGGGTATCACCGGTTCAGGCTGGTGGTGGGGGGTGTAATGGTGTGGGGGATGGGATATCACCGGTTCAGGCTGGTGGTGGGGGTGTAATGGTGTGGGGGATGGGATATCACCGGTTCAGGCTGGTGGTGGGGGTGTAATGGTGTGGGGGATGGGGTATCACCGGTTCAGGCTGGTGGTGGGGGTGTAATGGTGTGGGGGATGGGATATCACCGGTTCAGGCTGGTGGTGGGGGTGTAATGGTGTGGGGGATGGGATATCACCGGTTCAGGCTGGTGGTGGGGGTGTAATGGTGTGGGGGATGGGATATCACCGGTTCAGGCTGGTGGTGGGGGTGTAATGGTGTGGGGGATGGGGTATCACCGGTTCAGGCTGGTGGTGGGGGTGTAATGGTGTGGGGGATGGGATATCACCGGTTCAGGCTGGTGGTGGGGGTGTAATGGTGTGGGGGATGGGATATCACCGGTTCAGGCTGGTGGTGGGGGTGTAATGGTGTGGGGGATGGGATATCACCGGTTCAGGCTGGTGGTGGGGGTGTAATGGTGTGGGGGATGGGGTATCACCGGTTCAGGCTGGTGGTGGGGTTGTAATGGTGTGGGGGATGGGGTATCACCGGTTCAGGCTGGTGGTGGGGGTGTAATGGTGTGGGGGATGGGATATCACCGGTTCAGGCTGGTAGTGGGGGTGTAATGGTGTGGGGGATGGGGTATCACGGGTTCAGGCTGGTGGTGGCGGTGTAATGGTGTGGGGGATGGGGTATCACCGGTTCAGGCTGGTGGTGGAGGGTGTAATGGTGTGGGGGATGGGATATCACCGTTTCAGGCTGGTGGTGGGGGTGTAATGGTGTGGGGGATGGGGTATCACCGGTTCAGGCTGGTGGTGGGGGGTGTAATGGTGTGGGGGATGGGGTATCACCGGTTCAGGCTGGTGGTGGGGGGTGTAATGGTGTGGAGGATGGGCTATCACCGGTTCAGGCTGGTGTTGGGGGGTGTAATAATGTGGGGGGATATTTTCTTGGTACACTTTGGGCCTCTTAGTACCAATTGATCATGGTTTAATCACCACGGCCTACCTAAGTATTGTTGCTGACCATGTCCATCCCTTTATGACTACAGTGTCCTCATCTTCTGATGGCTCCTTCCAGCAGGATAATGCACCATGTCACAAAGCTCCAATCATCTCACCACTGGACAATGAGGTCCCTGTACTCCAATGGCCTCCACACTCACCACATCTCATCCAATAGAGCACCTTTGGGATGTGGTGGAACGGGAGACTGGCATCATGGATGTGCAGCCAACAAATCTGCAGCAACTGTGTGATGTTATCATGTCACTATGGAGCAAAATCTCCGAGGAACGTTTCCAACACCTTGTTGTATCTATGCCACCAAGAATGAAGGCAAAAGGGGGTCCAACCCGCTACTAACAAGGGGGACCTAATAATGTGGCCGGTGAGTGTATATTTATATATATATGATCAGCCATAATCTCATGACAACCCACCTAATATTGGGTAGGTCCCCCTTTTACTGCCAAAACAGCCCTGACCCATCTCGGCATGGACTCCCCTAGACCTCTGAAGGTATGTTGTGGTATCTGGCACCAAGTCGTCAGTAGCAGATCCTTTGAGTCCTGTAAGTTGGGGGAGGTGGGGCCTCTATGGATTGGATTTGTTTTTCCAGCACATCCCACGGATGCTCGAGTGGATCGAGTTCTGGAGAGTTTGAAGGCCAAGCCAACACCTTAAACTGGTTGTTGTGTTCCTCAAACCATTCTTGAACCATTTTTGCAGTGTGGCCGGGTGCATTATCCTGCTGAAAGAGGCCACTGTCACCTGGGAACACCGGTTCCATGAAGGGGTGGACTCTGTACCTTGTTTAGGTAGGTGGAACATATCAAGTTACATTCATGAATGGAGGAGCCAAGGTTTCCCAGCAGAACATTGCCCAAAGCATCACACTGCCTCCGCCGGCTTGTCTTCTTCCCATACTGCACCCTGGTGCCATCTCTTCCCCGGGTAAATGACCCACCCGGCCATCCACATGATGGAAAAGAAAACGTGATTCATCAGACCAGGCCACCTTCTTCCATTGCTCTGTGCTCCAGTTCTGATGCTCACGTGCCCATTGTAGGTGCTTTTGGCTGTGGACATGGGTCAGCATGGGCACCCTGACCGATATAAATGATATTATTTGTATGGTCAGTAAGGATCTAAATCAGTGCTCTCCAAACTGCGGCCCGGGGGCCAGATGCAGCCCGTTGCCTACTTTTATCTGGCCCTTGGGGCACCATTTCATCCACTAAAAGCAACAATGGAGTATAATTCCCCCCCCTGCTGGCCAAAATGAAGGGGCACAACTCCTCCCACTCACACCAACAATGGAGCACAACTGACACCAATGATGGGGCACTATTCCTCCCACTGATACCAATGATGGGACACTATTCCTCCCACTGATACCAATGATGGGACACTATTCCTCCCACTGACACCAATGATGGGACACCATTCCTCCCACTGATACCAATGATGGGGCACTATTCCTCCCACTGATACCAATGATGGGACACTATTCCTCCCACTGATACCAATGATGGGACACTATTCCTCTCACTGATACCAATGCTGGAGCACTATTCCTCCCACTGACACCAATGATGGGGCACTATTCCTCCCACTGATACCAATTATGGGACACTATTCCTCCCACTGATACCAATGATGGGGCACTATTCTTCCCACTGATACCAAATATGGGACACTATTCCTCCCACTGATACCATTGATGGAGCACTATTCCTCCCACTGATACCAATGATGGGACACTATTCCTCCCACTGATACCAATGATGGGACACTATTCCTACCACTGACACCAATGATGGGGCACTATTCCTCCCACTGATACCAATGACGGGACACTATTCCTCCCACTGATACCATTGATGGAGCACTATTCCTCCCACTGATACCAATGATGGGGCACTATTCCTCCCACTGATACCAATTATGGGACACTATTCCTCCCACTGATACCAATGATGGGGCACTATTCCTCCCACTGATACCAATTATGGGACACTATTCCTCCCACTGATACCAATGATGGGGCACTATTCTTCCCACTGATACCAAATATGGGACACTATTCCTCCCACTGATACCAATGATGGAGCACTATTCCTCCCACTGATACCAATGATGGGACACTATTCCTACCACTGACACCAATGATGGGGCGCTATTCCTCCCACTGATACCAATGACGGGACACTATTCCTCCCACTGATACCATTGATGGAGCACTATTTCTCCCACTGATACCAATGATGGGACACTATTCCTCCCACTGACACCAATGATGGGGCACTATTCCTCCCACTGATACCAATGATGGGACACTATTTCTCACACTGACACCAATGATGGGACACTATTCCTCCCACTGACACCAATGATGGGACACTATTCCTCCCACTGATACCAATGATGGGACACTATTTCTCACACTGACACCAATGATGGGACACTATTCCCCCCACTGACACCAATGATGGGGCACTATTCCTCCCACTGACACCAATGATGGGACACTATTCCTCCCACTGACTCCAATGATGGGACACTATTCCTCCCACTGACACCAATGATGGGGCACTATTCCTCCCACTGACACCAATGATGGGGCACTATTCCTCCCACTGACATCAACAAGGGGGACACTATTCTGCCCACTGATGCCAAAGATAGGGCAATTTTTTTTCTACTGAGGTCAGAACTTTTTCTACTCCCAATGGCCACAATCTGCCCCCCCCCTTAACCCCTCTAATACCGGGCACTTTAACCCCCTTCCTGGCCAATTTTCAGCTTTCAGCACTGTCGCACTTTGAATGACAATTGTGCGGTCATATAACACAGTACCCAAACACAATTTTTATCATTTTTCTTTCACACAAATAGAGCTTTATTTTGGTGGTATTTAATCAACTGCTGGGGATTTTATTTATTGCTAAAAAAAAACAAAAACGAAAAAATACTGAAAAATATTAAAAAAGAAATAAAATTTCCTTAGTTTCTGTCAGAAAATTTTGTAAATAAGTAACTTTTCTCCTTCACTTGATGTGCGCTGATGAGCCTGCATTGATGGGCACCGATAGGTGGCACTGATAAGGCGGCATTTATGGACACTGATGAGCACTGCTATTCGGCACTGATGGGCATAGATAGGTGGCACGGATAGGCGGCAGTGATGAGCGGCACTGAAAGGCAGCACTGGCTGGCGTTTATGATGGGCACTGACTGGCATCACTGCTGGGCACTGTTGGGGCTGCACAGATAATGAGGGCACTGATTATCTGTATAGGTCTCCCTTGTGAGGAGATGCCACTGATTGGCTCTCCTCGCTTCAGGCGAGAAGAGCCGATAAACGGCACTTCCGTGTTTACATGTGTTTGGCTGTGACTGGACACAGCCAATCACATGGGTAACGTCATTGGCTGGCGGTCGCCTCATATGCAGTGAAATGAATATGATGCTATGGAGATAACTTTTAACAGATACATTTCTAAGTGTTCAACAGATTTAATCACTAGCGTAGACTTCCTAGCATGGTGACAACCAGACAGGATGTGGAGGAAAATCTTCAACAGAGTCACAGACAAATACAAAGCTGATGGGGGGGGGGGACATAGCAAACATGTTATACTTGCCTGCTCTGTGTAATGGTTTTGCACAGAGCAGCCCCGATCCTCCTCTTCTCTGGGTCCCTCGCTGGCATTCCTGGCCCCTCCCTCCTGCAGAGTGACCCCAAAGCAAGCGGCTTGCAATGGAGATGGGGGGGCACCCAAGCAGGCTCCTTCCTGAGCCGCAGCTGTGTGTGTCTATTCACACACAGAGCCATGGCTCAACCCCACCCCCTTTACCTCCTCATTAGCTAAATGGCTGTGATTGACAGCAGTGGGAGCCAATGGCTCTGCCAATGAGGAGGGAGAGTCCCCGGAGAACCGAAGGTCTCGTGCATATTGCTGGATCGAGAGGTAAGTATTTGGGGGGGGGGGGGGGGGGGGGCTGCTGCACAGAGAAGGTTTTTTTTACCTTAGAATGCACCTTCTGCCTTTACAACCACTTTAACTTTCTCCTACTTTTTTTTTTTTTTTTTTTTCAGCATGAAGTCACGTTTCCATTGCTTAAGTACTGATCACATGGCTTCTTGCCAGAAGGTTTTGGGGGCCTGAGGTTATGCCAATCATTGGTTCTACCCAAACAATGCTGCAAACACCACTTCCAGAAAGTCTTCATCAGCAGTGACTGCAGGTGTCTCAATGCCCGCAGAAGCTGGACTTCAAGATTTTCTGCCGATTGTACGTTTTTAACAAAGAAGACTCGCTCCCTTTACCACATTGTGATAGTGCTGAGCCCTGCCACAGCGTGGAAAGGGCTTTGTGTCACCCAGGATCTTATCCAGGCAGGTTTGAGGGGCTCCTCCAGGGAGCTTTTGTCATACAGAAGGTTGGTTAAAAAAAACCTGTTGGGTCCTGGACCCCAGAGGCTTCCTGTAGACCCTTGGGAGGGATAAAAGTCTCCAATCCTGGGTCCAGGTCTTGCAAAGAACCAACACACTGGTTACGTAGCTGTGTGAAGGGCTTTTCTTAGAGACCTGAAAGGTTCAGGGCTCCACCCTGGTGGACAGAGGAGATCTGTGCCCTGGAGTCAGGACGGCTCCACCTTGGAGACACGTGGGAGCCAGGACAAGAAGGATCTGCTAGGTGTGTATGCACAAAGATTGTGAGAAAAGACTGTTTGGAGGATACAGACAAGGGCCCAAAGTGGTGTGAAACCCAGGGGCGGCCCGTCCATCAAGGGCGCATGGGCACCCCCCCTCATCGCCGCCTCTCCTATATATGCGTCTGGCCCCTTTCAAGACACCGACACATGGATTCCAATGCAGAGGGGCTGTTTTTTTTTTTTTGAAGCACCGATTAGAGCCAGAGGCTTTAATAGGCTTCAATATAGGGTGGAATCAGGTTGCAGAGAGTGCACTCCAGGCCCACCCAGGTGTGTCACAACAGCAAATCAATATTGGCTGTTGTAACACTGATCCTCCTCCCGGCAAATCAGGAAGCGGGTTTTGACACCTGTCACCCAATGAAAGGACATGCGATCCCCTATTGCAGGGATATGCAATTAGCGGACCTCCAGCTGTTGCAGAACTACAATTCCCATGAGGCATAGCAAGACTCTGACAGCCACAAGCATGACACCCAGAGACAGAGGCATGATGGGACTTGTAGTTTTGCAACAGCTGGAGGTCCGCTAATTGCATATCCCTGCCCTATTGGATGCCTAGGAGGAGGAGGGAGGAGCCACACGGCGGAAGCCGCTGTGATGCAGAGAGGACAAAGGAGCCACTGCCTGCAGGAGCCTGCAACCTGGCTGCTGCCCGTAGGAACCTGCCCGCATGCAACCGATGGGGTAAGTGGGGGTGATGCTGACCGAACGGCTGACCAACCGGTGCGGGGGGGGGGGGGGGGTTGGTTGTTTGCTGCCCCCCCCCACCAAACCACCAGCCATGAAACCAGAGCAGCAGTGCAGAAAGTGTAAGCCAGGAGGCTGATGTCAATTTGGTTTATGGCACAGTAAAACCCTTGTGAAGAAAACTCCTGTGATGTCTTTATAAAATGTTTGTTTTGGTAAAAGTGAGCAAGAAAAGCCTTTAAAAAGGAAGGTGCGAGTGGCTCCTCCACAGTGTTCCCTCTCCCTACACAGTGTACCAGTATTTGGTGGTCCTTGGTCTCTTTAAAAATCCAGCCTCTGGGTCCTTTAAGATATGTACAATGCCTCCATCCATAAACATTAAAAACCTCAAGCCAGAGAAACTAAGCGCTCCCGATGACGTCGCACGGAGATGACGAAATGCGTAGGGCGAGGCTTCTAGTTACGTCACATTCGCTTCCTGGAATGCATGCTGGAACACAAACCGGCCTTCCCAGTTTCATTTCTCTGGCTTGCGCTTCTTAAAGTAGAAGTAAACCCATCCATAAAACAGTTACCTTTCCGGCACGTGCCGGAAAAGTAACACTCCCATTGGTTGTGCTCTCAACCAAACTGTCAAACCATCCAATGGGAGGTGTCATAACGGATCACATGTGCAGCATCATGGCAGTTCTAGACTAAACAGAGGCCAAGATGGCAGCTTCCTTGGCTGAAAACGATGAGGGTTTACTTCCACTTTAATGTTTATGGGTGGAGGCATCGTACAGACCTTATAGGACCCAGAGGTTGGATTTTAAAGGGACCAACGACTACCAACTACTATACGTATTATTTTTATTTAGAGGCATGGAGATGAGAGTACACTTTGATTGGTCACAACGCACGTTTTTGTTACTTGGATTGACTTTTTTTAAGCACAAGGGAAATTTATTCACGTGGATTACATTGCAGATTTATTAATATACTCTATGTAATGGCATTTATGGTATTAGGAGGTCGTTGTCTTCAGCTATAAGGAGAACCTTTAGGAGCAGTACATGCCCGACAGCAGCCTCATTTTTCTTGTTTACTTTGTGTAAGATTTCATTAAAAACATTTTGGCACAATTTTTGATTGAGTGTGGGTGTAATATACACTATATTACCAAAAGTATTGGAGCGCCGGTCTTTACACGCACATGAACATTAATGGCATCCCAGTCTTAGTCCGGAGGGTTCAATATTGAGTTGGCTCCGTCCTTTGCAGCTATAACAGCTTTAACTCTTCTGGGAAGGCCGTCCACAAGGTTTAGGAGGGTGTCTATGGGAATGTTTGACCATTCTTCCAGAAGAGCATTTGTGAGGTCAGGCACTGATGTTGGATGAGAAGGCCTGGCTCGCATGCTCCGCTCTAATTCATCCCAAAGGTGTTCTATCGGGTTGAGGCCAGGACTCTGTGCAGGCCAGTCAAGTTCCTCCACACACCCATCCATGTCTTTATGATCACATTTCCTCTGTTTTCAGTTGTATAAGAGCTGGGGGGAGGAGAAGCTGCAGTACACTGAGCTTTCCAGTGAATGGCTTTTCAGCCAGGCCATATCAGGACAAGTCTAATCATTGGAGGAGAGTACAATGTTCCCAGCACAGCTAGGGAACTGACCAGTGTGTTCTCCTGCTTAGTGTGGTCAGTTTTTAATAGGAAAGCAGAGGGACTGGCAGGACCACCAGGGATTTTACACAAAGGAAGCAATACAAAGAGAACAGGAGACTTTCTCTCACAAGTACATGGTACAGCAGCTACATATCAGGAGTGTGAAGTGTTGGGGTAACATGGGGTCCATGACACCTCCTGGACTTGGCTCTCTTATTTATACCTGATCGCTTTATAGTATTCCTGGAAGACAGCTACCACTGTAGTTCTGGGAGCGCAACACTGATTCTTCGGAGCTCTACATCTTGAACAGAAGAGTTACTGCAGCTTCTATGCCCGCCCTTCTTATCCTCCTGCCCATTCACAGAAGCCTTTGTAGTATGTGAACACATTCACAAAATACAAAGGCTTCTGTGAATGGACAGCAGAAGAGAGGGTCGGGGCATAGCTGCTCTGTGTGCTTCTCTTCTCTCAGATGCCGGAGTGTCTCCCCGGTAGAGAAATAAACCTGTCAAATCTAAATAATACAGATAAGCCCAGGAGAGGTCATGCAGCTCCTTGGACTTAACTCATAGCGTGCCTTCACTTTTTAGAAAGTGGCTGCCTGGAATTTCGCTTTAATGTTTTTTGCCAGTATTCCATTTCCCGAAGGCAGCAATATAACCCAACTATTTACCAATTTCAATAATGCCCATGTCCCCCAATGGACTTAAAAAAAAAAAAAAAAGATATGCCAAGTACAAAAAAAAAATTTTATTTTTTTTTTAAATATGGGATCTAAGATTTTTATCTTATCAGATAAAAATCTGATGGTTTTTTTAATCTTATTTTTGGAGGACATCAGTAACCGAACTGCATATTCGTTTTCTTCCGAGGAAAGAAGGTAAACCATGTTAATGGGTTATAAATATCCTGTTTTCCATCAGAGATCTCGCGAAAAGGTCAGTAAGACGTGTTTACTGGTTAAAAACGTAAAATAAAAAAACACAACTCACAAAAAGAGAAAGCCGGAAATATTTATTTTTTTAAAAATTTGATATTAAAAAATTAGAACGTAAAAAAAAATATATATACATTTTTTTTTTAAAACATAAAAAAAGAAGACACATAGAACATAAATAAAACACACGTAGAAATACAGAAATATTAAAACGCTTTTTATACAAACGTTAGAAACGAGATGATATAGCCGTACAGACATGCGGCTTGTAAAGCGGAATAGGGGGTCTCTGCGAAAGAGACTTCAGAACAGTTACGAGACGTAAATAGTGGTTTTTCGGCATTCAAGTCATTGGTTAGTGGTGTTACATGGGTGGGATCTTGGCTACTACACTCTACACCAATCTGGACATCCAGTTTACAATTCTCAATTCATTCTCATCTCAAGTCTTTCTGAACACATTTTCTTGCCCTCGTATCAACATCTATAGAAAACGTTACTCATCAGCTCACCAGATCCATAGCGTTGGTGGTCAGGGGTCTTGCTCCTTTCATACTCTCTTCTCCTGCTCCTCACCGATTTTCAGTGACTGAGCCTGATGGGGCATCTAAACTACTTCAACTAAGAAGTCTTGAAGTGCATCAGATTCAGAGAAAAGCATTTAACAAGCTCTGAGCAACTTTCTTGAAACCCTTAAAGAACAACCCTTTATCGTCATCCAATGAGTGCCGAATGCAGGTCTTAAAAGATGACGTTTAGTTATGGCAATTTTTTTTTTACATACTGTAGTTTCGTTAGTCCAGCAAAGCAGCCACTTGGCAAGGGAACCAGGAAGCCGGTGGCAATTACTGTAGTGCCTACTACACAATGATTTCCATGGGGATCCCACAGGTATGGCACCTACATGCTTACATTAGTCCATGTTTGCCCAATGTAGGTGTCACACATGTGGGATCCCCATGGTTTTCTCAGTAGTAGGCACGACGTCATTCATACTTACATTGGTCCAGAATGGACCGATGTCAGTATGTAGGCGCCATACCTGTGGGATCCCCATTGAAAACACTGTAGTAGGCACAACACCATACAATACATACTTACATTGATCCAAGCTTGACTAATGAAGGTGCCAAACATGTGGGATCCCCATGGCTTTCTCAGTAGTAGGCAGGACGCCATACATATTGATATTGGTCCAGAATGGGCTGATGTAAGGATGTAGGTGCCATACCTGTGGGATCCCCATTGAAAACACTGTAGTAGGCAGGATACTTACATTGATCCAAGCTTGACCAATGTAAGTGCCACACCTGGGGGATCCCCATGGAAATGACTGTAGTAGGCACAACACCACACAGACATACTTACATTGATCCAAGCTTGACCAATGTAGGTGCCACACATGTGGGATCCCCATAGAATTTACAGTAGTAGGCAGGACTGACATCGGTCCAGAATGGACCGATGTCAGTATGTAGGTGCCATACCCGTGGGATCCCACATTGAAAACACTGTAGTAGTCACAACACCATACAGTACATACTTACATTGATCCAAGCTTGACTAATGAAGGTGCCAAACATGTGGGATCCCCATGGTTTTCTCAGTAGCAGGCAGGACGCCATACATACTAACATCGGTCCAGAATGGACCAATGTCAGTATGTAGGTTCCATACCTGTGGGATCTCCACTGATCCTCACAGTAGTAGGCACAACACCATACAGTACTACAGTGATTGCCACCAGCCTCCGTGTCCCATGCTGGACCAAACAATGTAAATATTTTCATACCTAAACTTTAGCTTTAAACCGTGATACAATATGAATAATATACATACAGTATGAATGTTTCACATTCACCAGCTGCAACCAAACAGATGGCAAGAACTGCTATATAGTGAATAGATCCTATTAGCAGGGAGATCAGATTACAAAGACTAAAGAGAGACATCCTTCCCTTTTCCTAGGAAAAAGATTTATAAATAGACAGTTTATAGAAAGCACCACAAGCATGCTTTACAAACCACGTGTCATGGATTCAAACTGTGTAATATTTTACACCATATATATATATATATATATACACACACACACACACCATACACAGTCAAAAGTATTGGGACACCTGCCTTTACACGCACATGAACTTTAATATCATCCCAGTCTTAGTCCGTAGGGTTTAATATTGAGTTGGCTCCGCCCTTTGCAGCTATAACAGCTTCAGCTCTTCTGGGAAGGCCGTCCACAAGGTTTAGGAGTGTATCTATGGGAATGTTTGACCATTCTTCCAGAAGAGCATTTGTGAGGTCAGGCACTGATGTTAGATGAGAAGGCCTGGCTTTAAGCCTTCCATTACATCCCAAAAGTCTTCTATCGGGGTGAGGTCAGGACTCCTCCAGGCCAGTCAAGTTGCTCCACCCCAAACCCCTCATCCATGTCTTTATGGACCTTGCTCTGTCCAAATCATTTGGTGGAGGGGGGGGATTATGGTGTGGGGGTTGTTTTTCAGGGGTTGGGTTTTGCCCCTTAGTTTTAGTGAAGGGAACTCTTAAGGCGCCAGCATACCAAGACATTTTGGACAATTTCATGCTCCCAACCTTGTGGGAACAGTTTGGGGATGGCCCCTTCCTGTTCCAACATGACTGCACACCAGTGCACAAAGCAAGGTCCATAAAGACATGGATGAGCGAGTTTGGGGTGGAGGAACTTGACTGGCCTGCACAGAGTCCTGACCTCAACCCGATGGAACACCTTTGGGATGAATTAGAGCAGAAACTGCGAGCCAGGCCTTCTCGTTCAACATCAGTGCCTGACCTCACAGATGCTCTTCTGGAAGAATGGTCAAACATTCCCAGACACCCTCCTAAACCTTGTGGACGGCCTTCCCAGAAGAGCTGAAGCTGTTATAGCTGCAAAGGGCGGGGCCAACTCAATATTGAACCCTACGGACTAAGACTGGGATGTCATTAAAGTTCATGTGTTTGTAAAGGCAGGTGTCCCAATACTTTTGACAATATAATGTATGTATATATATATATATATATATATATATATATATATATATATATATATATATATATATATATATATATATATATATATATATATATATACATACATACATACATTATATATATCACATATATACACACACACTTGTATACATACACCTATGAAACGGTACTGGCGATCAATCTGCGTTTGGCACTGCCAGACAGAAGCTGAAGGAAGCTTTAAGGGCTTCAAGACGACTGCAGAATCTGATGCTTTTCAGAGTAATATTTAAAAGGCCAAAATGGAACAATGGCGATCATAGGAAAGTCATCATCTTGGCAGGTTTGAAATCTCCACTAACAGGTTTCATAAATATTACAATTTCTACACTTTGCAGGAGGTGAAAATAAAAAATAAAGGAAGCAAACCCCAGCTTTGACATAGGCGGGTCATGAAATGGAGCTTCTACCTTGTGACAGTAGAAATGGCTTTCCATAGATTTGCCACATCACTTCGTATTTTACCCAACATAAAACCTAAACTCCAGGCTGCGGTTTCGCTTTCACATTTTAGAAAAATTTCACATTTTTAAAACGGTATATTGGTACTTTCTTGTAGAATTTTTGAATTTCTTGCAGGTTTTAGGAAGATTTTAGAGGTTTATACAGGATTTTCAGCAACACAAAACAGGCATGAATAGACAGTAGCGGTCGATAAACCAGCACTGCGGCGCACCACGACGTACATTGCGAACGTTAAAATAGGTTTATGTCCAATATTTAGTGGGATAAAGTGCACAGAAAGCTTATTGAAAATGAACGGGTTGCCTTGACGCAGAAAACATGGTAGCACGTTGCAATGCATAATGTGGAGGGGGCCTAACTCAATACTTCTCAATTCAGTGGAGAAACCAGTGCAGTTTGTTAAAGATGGCTACTGTAACATGTTCAGGTTAGTACTGATTTATAAGTAATATTCAGTTTTTTTTGGTTTGTTAGGACCTTGGCAGGCTTGGGCTTTTGTCAATGGCATCAGAAACACCTCTGAAAGTCACTTGGCATCAACACAACACCAATGTTGTTGGCACAACCCTTGGCAAAGTGACTTTAATTTTCAGAAGTGTCTCCAACACAACCCCAATGCTGTTGGCACCATCCCTTGGCCATGTGACTTTAATTTTCAAAAGTGTCTCCAACTGATGCCATCAACACAACCCCCAATGCTGTTGGCACCATCTCTTGGCCATCAATTGGAGACACTTCTGAAAATTAAAGTCACTTGGTCAAAAGGTCTGTGCCAACATCGTTGGGGTTGTGTTGATGGCATCAGTTGGAGACACTTTTGAAAATTAAAGTCTCTTGGCATCAACACAACCCCAATGTTCTTGGCACAAGCCCTTGGCCAAGTGACTTTAATTTTCAGAAGTGTCTCCAACACAACCCCAATGCTGTTGGCACCATCCCTTGGCCATCAATTGGAGACACTTCTGAAAATTAAAGTCACTTGGTCAAAAGGTCTGTGCCAACAGCTTTGGGGTTGTATTGATGGCATCAGTTGGAGACACTTCTGAAAATTAAAGTCTCTTGGCCAAGGGCTTGTGCCAACGGCGTTCTGGTTAAATTGATGGCATCAGTTGGTCAATCGACTTCAATTTTCAGAAGTGTCTCCAACTGATGCCATAAATTTAACCAGAACGCCGATGCCACAAGCCCTTGGCCAAGTGACTTTAATATTTAAAAGTGGCGCCAACTGATGGCATCACCACGAGCCCAATGCTGTTGGCACAGATCCTTGGTCTATTGCCTTTAATTTTCAGAAGCGTCTCCAAGGATCTGTGCCAACAGCATTGGGCTTGTGGTGATGCCATCAGTTGGAGCCACTTTTAAGGTCATTAATACCCATTGACTGGCGCATCTGACCTGCAATTGTCCACCGGATCTGCTTTAGGTGGTCCACAGACCTGCATGGAAGCCCAAAATTCACAGCCCAGGGTTGTATGAAAAAAAAAACGTATAACTGTCCATTCATGCCACTGTAGACCTATGGAACATATATCATCACCATATACAGTACATCACAATTCCTCTGCTGCTACCAAGGTCAACTGACTGTTAAAAGAAAGCACATTGCTAGCGTGATACAATATTTAAAGAATATGACTATACGAGAGCAGAATTAGCTGATTACAAATGTCTGGAGCATGCATCTTTAAAAAGAAGTATTGTTTAAATGTGGTCAGATGTGAAAAATCTGGTTGACTCCTCAGATTCCATAGGAGGATAGCCGTTTGGTGACCACATAGCTTTTTATCCCGTATTGATGGGAAAAGTCTTTCAGACCATACTTAAAAAGAGCTTATTGGCAAATTACTACAAAGGCACAGATATTTTGGATATTTTGTTGGTTCAGAATGTCTTCTGAAAAGAAGGTAACAAATCTCCCTATCATGGCTACAAGCCTAGCAAATAAAAATAGGGAGATTTCTCACAGCTTAACATGCACAAAGCCATGTTTGTCCATGGATATTCGTTTTTTGTTTTCAGTGCTTGACATGAGAAAAAGTCACAGTTTAAAAGTAACACCCGAGCTTCTTGCGTGATTTTAGGCCCCATGTACACTACAGCTCCTAAACTTGAGTTTGCCAAATTTTTTTGCCAAAACTTCTGAACTGTGTCAATGTACACATAGGCTTTTACCAGAGTTTATGAGCTGCTTGGGTTAGGGGAGCTTCAACCTCCCTTCTCCTGATTGTGGAAGAATCACATTCAGGATAGGAACATTTTGACCCCGGCCACAAAACGCAGCAAAATTGCAGTGCGATTTTGCCACGTTTTCCTAAAAAGCACCAAATTCTTATTGCCCATAATAAGCAATGAGGATCCTTGGTTGATTTCTACAGTCAAGGTTTAGCAAAGCCTTTCCCAATCTTCTTACCCCAAAGGCACTTTGTAAAGAAAAAAAAATATTGAGGTCTTAGGGAACCCCTGCAAAAATCAATTCATCAGGGGTCAATGGAAAGAGTGACCCTTACATTGGATAGTAAATAAGAGGAATACCCCCATTATATTAGTGGTCAGAATGCCCGTTGTTGACATAACACTGGCTTCGCCAAGTGATGTTGGTCAAGCAACTACGCAGACACCATCAGTTGGAAGAGTCATCTAAAAAAAAAAAAAAAAAAACCTGGACATCGCTAGATGAATCCTAGTTGAGAATAACTGGTTTAGGGCAGGGGTCTTCAAACTATGGCCCTCCAGTTGTTCAGGAACTACAATTCCCATCTTGCCTGTTGGGTTAATTGGCATCTGTCCAAAATTGGCCCTAGTATATGAATGTGAGTTGGGGACCTTGGATTGTGGGCTCCTTGAGGGTAGGGACCGATGTGAGTGTGCGACGTATATGTGGAGCGCTGCGTAATTTGACGGCGCTATATGGGTACCTTAAATAAATAGTGATAATCGTAGACACGCACCCACACTCACTCAGGTTGAACTGGATGGACTGGTGTCTTTATTCAACCTTACTAACTATGTAACTAGTCATGTCTGTGAATGTCAGAGTTTTACAATGCCTCATGGGATGTGTAGTTCTGCAACAGCTGGAGGGCCGTAGTTTGAGGATCCCTGGTTTAGGGCAATGGTCTACCAAACTGTGGCCCCTTGCTTGCCTTTATCCGGCCCTTGGGGTATCCACTGACACCAGTGATGGGGCACCATTCCTCCCATAGACACAATGATGGGGCACCATTTTTTTCAATAACGCCTACAATAGGGCACTATTCCTTCCACCAAAAACAATGATGTGGCATGGTTTGCGCTCATCGACACCATGGCATTTTCGAATCTCAATGGCCACAGTCTGGCCCCTCTGCAGCCTCAAGGCCAGTAAACTATCCCTTTGTTCAGAAAGTTTGAAGACCCCTGGTCTGGTGCAGCCTTTCTCAATCTTTTTACCCATCAGGTAACCCGGCAATTTTCAGGTCTTGGGGAGCCCTTACTAAAAACCAGCTCATCAAAGGTGCAATGGCGGCAAAAATTGGCCTTTACATTGGTAGTCAGTAGGAAGAATGCAACCCTTGAAATGATGCTTCAAATGACACCCTTAGCTAAAAAGATAATTGGGCCATGCGGTTGGTTTTTCCAAGTGGCGCCATAATATGTTCTAATAGCAGCTACTGTGCAGCTGGCCTATTTTATTACAATCAAGTCCTACTTAATCACAAGCAAGTTTTATTTTGTCACTGAGGGCATAGCTTAATCAGACCGTGTGTAATTTTGATTTTTTTTTTAAATGTAGTATTTTTAGTACTACAATTGATTTCAATTCTTCTTATTCTATCACATTAAAATAAGAAAATGAAAACCCAACTGAATTCCACCACTCAAAGCTAAGGATTAGAATTCTCATCTATTCCCCATTTTGCCCAGTGGGCCATTAGAAAATCCCTTGGGAAGAACAAACGTTAAAAGAAAGGTCTCCAGAAAGGCAAACAGCTCTTTTTATTTACAAGCCGGCTCAGGAGGACAAAGAGCCCAGTATTGTATTTGTCAAGACTTTGTTTGGTTACGTCGCTGAACTTAAATAGCAGCCGATTACAAAAAGAAGGTCTGGTATTGTTTGGTCGGGTCAGTGACAAAAGAAAACCGCTGGAATGGAGGATCGCACATTAATTCTGTCCAGGAGATGGACTGACGGGCCGAAAGAAACGGACCTGAGAACATACAATTTACTTCCACTACTACAAACCAATTATAAAAAGTTATAAATCCTAGAAGAAAATGGCAAATAATCACTTTCTTTGTAGACAACATTTTGTCTAATTTTCCAATGATGGGGCACTATTCGTCCCACTGATACCAATGATGGGACACTATAAACACTATTACCCAGATTTCAGGTCTGACACTTATTCAATATAATTTAGACCAGCCCTTCCCAACCCTTAAATGTTTTTTGGGTCTCAAAATATGACTTACTCAGGGGTCATTGGGAAAAATGTCCCTTACATTGGTGGCCAGTGGGAAGAATGCCCCTTACGTTGGTGGCCAGTGGAAAGAATGCCCCTTACGTTGGTGGCCAGTGGAAAGAATGCCCCTTACGTTGGTGGCCAGTGGAAAGAATGCCCCTTACGTTGGTGGCCAGTGGAAAGAATGCCCCTTACGTTGGTGGCCAGTGGAAAGAATGCCCCTTACGTTGGTGGCCAGTGGAAAGAATGCCCCTTACGTTGGTGGCCAGTGGAAAGAATGCCCCTTACGTTGGTGGCCAGTGGAAAGAATGCCCCTTACGTTGGTGGCCAGTGGAAAGAATGCCCCTTACGTTGGTGGCCAGTGGAAAGAATGCCCCTTACGTTGGTGGCCAGTGGAAAGAATGCCCCTTACGTTGGTGGCCAGTGGGAAGAATGCCCCTTACGTTGGTGGCCAGTGGGAAGAATGCCCCTTACGTTGGTGGCCAGTGGGAAGAATGCCCCTTACGTTGGTGGCCAGTGGGAAGAATGCCCCTTACGTTGGTGGCCAGTGGAAAGAATGCCCCTTACGTTGGTGGCCAGTGGAAAGAATGCCCCTTACGTTGGTGGCCAGTGGAAAGAATGCCCCTTACGTTGGTGGCCAGTGGAAAGAATGCCCCTTACGTTGGTGGCCAGTGGAAAGAATGCCCCTTACGTTGGTGGCCAGTGGAAAGAATGCCCCTTACGTTGGTGGCCAGTGGGAAGAATGCCCCTTACGTTGGTGGCCAGTGGGAAGAATGCCCCTTACGTTGGTGGCCAGTGGGAAGAATGCCCCTTACGTTGGTGGCCAGTGGGAAGAATGCCCCTTACGTTGGTGGCCAGTGGGAAGAATGCCCCTTACGTTGGTGGCCAGTGGGAAGAATGCCCCTTACGTTGGTGGCCAGTGGAAAGAATGCCCCTTACGTTGGTGATCAGTGGGAAGAATGCTTCTTAAATTGGTGGGTAATGTGAAAAATGCACCTTACATTGGTGATCAGTGAGAAGAATGCCACCCTTACAGATAAAAAAAAAAAAAAGATCATTGTGTTGAGGGCTCTGCCAAATGGAATTGGGCCTGAAACCAAAAACAGGAAATCAGTCCATCACAGCTCAGGGAACCCCTGGTAACCTTGGCAGGAGCCCTATGGTTCTACAAAATCCTGGTTGAGAATGGCCGATTTAGATGCAATGGAAAATGTTGTGATAATTATGGCTTGTCTTATTTTACACTATTACACTTATATATGGTTAAAGTCAGTCCCTTTAACCATATATAAGTGTATGTTGATAAATGCATCAATTTGGATTTTGGCACCATGACTATTCTCCAATACAAACATCTGCATACCGAAAAACTAACCTGACCTATACAGGTTCATTCTTTAGTGCATGGATGAGTGTTGGGGCACATTAGAAATGAGTAGGAGAACCAACACACAGTGCAGGTGTCCAAAGTTCATGCCAGGTGTATGTCAGGAGGGGGAAAGGTTTCCACTGAATAATTCCTCCTTCCACGATAAAGCACACCTCTGTAGCATCACAATGTGGTGCCTGCCTCAGAACTACCACTGCTTTTGGGAGTTGGGCCACAGTAGACTGATATCTCAATAGTGCAAGTCAATGGTCTCAAAACCGTGGCCCATGGGCCAGTTGGACCCTTTTGCTTGCCTTTATCCAGCCCTTGGGGCACTATTCCTCCAGCTATTCCTCCCACTGGCACCAACGATGAGGCACCATGTCTTCCACTGACACCAACGAGGGGGCACTATTCCTCCCACTGACACCAATGCTGGGGCACCATTTCTCCCACTGACACCAACAAGGGGGCACCATTTCTCCCACTGATACAAATGATGGGGCACTATTCTGCAAACTAATACCAATGATGGGGCACCATTCCTCCCACTTATAGGGCACTATTCCTCCCACTAACACCAATGATGGGGCACTATTCCTCCCACTGATACCAATCATGGGGCACTATTCCTCCCACTGATACCAATGATGGGGCACTAATACTCCCACTTATAGGGCACTATTCCTCCCACTGACACCAATGATGGGGCACTATTCCTCCCACTGATACCAATGATGGGGCACTATTCCTCCCACTGATACCAATGATGGGGCACTAATACTCCCACTGATGGGACACTATTCCTCCCACTGACACCAATGATGGGGCACTATTCCTCCCACTGACACCAATGATGTGGCACTATTCCTTTCACAGACACCAATGACGGGGCACTATTCCTCCCACTGACACCAATGATGGGACACTATTCCTCCCACTGACACCAATGATGGGACACTATTCCTCCCACTGACACCAATGATGGGACACTATTCCTCCCACTGACGCCAATGACGGGGCACTATTCCTCCCACTGACACCAATGACGGGGCACTATTTCTCCCACTGACACCAATGATGGGGCACTATTCCTCCCACTGACACCAATGATGGGGCACTATTCCTCCCACTGACACCAATGATGGGGCACTATTTCTAATGACCACAGGTGCTATGCAATTTTTTTTTATTCCCAACAATGGTGCAGTCATTTTAGAGCATCACATTCATAGATGAAATGTGGACAGTGTAACTAGGGAAAGCAGCAGCTGCAGACTTGGATTCGCATGGTATCAGTATAGAAAAAAAAATATTTTAAACAGACATATTGCTGCTTTCTATGTATTACCAAGTAGCAAAATGCACATTATAAAGCATTTGTGAAACACAGAATATTTGACTTGACTTTTGATGGCTGCAGGACGGTTATGAAGTTTCAAAGTTCACACCAATCATTCTCATTATCCATTTAACACATACAGGTTTCCATGTAACCTCAACAGTTACTATCATTCTAAAAACAAGTTAGTCACTTGGTCAAATCAGCCCACAGGCTCCATATAAAAGAACTTTACATAACCCCCCCATACACAATCATATTCACATACATAACTTGTTTTCTTTTCCATAAAAGTGCTAATCTACCCAAAACTAGTAATTATGGGTTGACTTGGTACAGATTTTTAAAGTGCTCCAGAACAGACCAGCCTACACTTCCCTTCTCCCCCCCCCAGTCCCCCCCCCCCCCCAACCACTTCAAAATTCCTCCCCACTTAGGTGACGGGCGTCTTGCCACCATGGACCTAAACCAGCAATTCTCAATCTGGGTTCCCCTAGAGGTTTATAGGGGTTTCTGATTGAATGCCCTTCCATTTAACATTGATCTACCATCCATTTGATGGTGCCTGCATGGTTCTGGAGCAAACCATTCTCAACCAGGGTTCTGTGGAACACTAGTATTCCTCTAGAGGTTTCTAGGGGTTCCTTGAGCCGATTGATTCACTGCCCATTTACCGATGATTTACCTTCCATTTGATGGTACCTGCATAGTTTTTGGGGCCAATCACCCATCAGGGTCTATGGAACCCTCAGATTCCTCCAAAAGATTGCTTGAGCTGATTGATTGCCCTTTCATTTAATGGTGCTCAACCTTCCATTTGGGGTGCTTCATGGGGCCAACCATTCTCAAATCAAGATTCTGTGGAACCTTAGGGTTCCTCCAGAGGTTTCTAGGGGTTCCTTAAGCGGATTGATTCACTGCTCATATAAAAAGGCAATTTACCTTCCATTTGCTGGTGCCTGCATAGTTCTGGGGCCAATCATTCTCAACTAGGGTTCTGTAGAACTATAGGCTTCCTCCAGTGGATTCACTGACCTACCACTAAACCCTGATTAACCTTTCATGTGATGGTGCCTGCAATGCCACTTCGCATAGCCAGTTGCAGAACACCAATTATCTATTTAGCTGCCAGTAAGGGTGGTTATTCTGGCCACCACTATAAGAGAGAGCTTTCTTTCCATAGTTTAGGGGACAACCAGTCTCAGTCTGTGGAACCCTCAGGTTCCTCCAAAGGTTGCTAGGAGCTTTCCTGAGCCGATTGATTGCCCTTCCATTTAACAGTGATCAACCTTCCATTTGACAGTGCCTGCATAGTTCTGGGGCCAATCATTCTTAACCATGGTTATGTGGAACCCTAGGCTTTCTCCACAGGTTTCTAGGGGTTCCTTGAGCCGATTGATTCACTGCTCATTTAACGGTCCCAGAACTATGCAGGCACAAACACATGGAAGGTAAATCACCATTAAACTAGCAGTGAATTAATCAGCTCAAGGAACCCCTAAAACCCTGTGGTGGAGCCCTAGGATTTCAAAGAACACTGGTTGAGAATGATTGGCCCAGAACTATGCAGGCACCATCGAACAGAAGGTATATCACTGTTAAATGGAAGGACAATCAATCAGCTCCTAGGAACCTTTGGAGGAGCCTGAGAGTTCCATAGACCCTGGTTGAGAATGGTTGGCCCCAGAATTACGCAGGCACTATCAAATAAAAGGTAGCTTACTGGTAAATGGAAGGGCAATTAATCGGCTACTAGCAACCTTTGGAGGAGCCTGAGGGTCCCACAGACCTTGGTTGAGAATGGCTGGTGCAAGAACTCTGCAGCCACCAACAAATGGAAGATAAATCAACATTCTCAACCAGGGTTCTTGCAGAGGTTTCTAGAGGTTCCTTGAGCTGATTGATTGACACCCCATTAAACCCCGACTTACCTTTCATGTGATAGTGCCTACAAGGACACTTGGCGGAGTTAGCTGAAGAACATAAATGATCTTTTTAGCTGTCAGTAAGTGTGGCCCCCCAATAAATTGGTTTTACCAGGAGTTCCCCAAGACCTAAACATTATTTCAAGGGTTCCTCTAGGGTAAAAAAAAAGGTTAAGAAAGGCTGCATTTTGCCATGACCATTAGGGCTTAGTCATTGAGGTACCAAAACCTACATTAAATCTGAGTGTATCGACCTTTTAAAAATTCTAAAGTATGTTCGCCACCAAAACTGCATACATACAAGTCACATTGCAGGGTAATTGGAACTGCCTCCATGTGAAACCGTGGTTGGATCAATTCCAGGTACCAAGAAAATTCTAAATTCATGGTTTCTCCATTGTACATGGACTTCTCCATCATTGACTATTACATAGACTCCAGAAGAACTGGAACCCCACAGAACTTGCACAACATCACATTCAAATTCTGCAACAAATTCTAACTGTATTAAAACTTTTGGGAACATGCATGCACGCGTTTGTATTCTTTAGTATCCAGGCAATAGCTTGCTGATTAAATAATGGTTTTTGGTGTTAAAAATATAAAAATGTAATAAAATTTAACAAAAGACCCATAAAACCAAAATGCTACAAAACAACCCAGATTTGGGTAAAAGTCTACACAGGATTAGTTATGTCACAGCTTCTTTGTAACAGTTGTCCACAGGATAAAAACAAATTGCATATTTACAAGTAAACAGAAAAAAAAAAAATGTAAATCTGAACCCCCCCCCGAGATCTCCTGGAAGATGCAGAGAAAGAAGACCTCTTATATTGAAGTTTCTTGTGTAGATAACGGTTGAGCTCTTTTTAATTTTCCAGATCCCTATTAAACAAGGAGAAAGTAGAGATAGATTATTTAAAAGACAATAAATTTAATGATTGCTGCTTGTTCATACTAAAATTCGCTATACGCAGCACTACACCTGCTTTTAGTCTTTTATTATATACAACAAAAAGACCCATGATATGCAAATCTTCTGAACCACTTGCTGCCCGGGGAATTGCTTACAGATGTTAAAAAAAATCTGCATATTTTTGCTAGAAAATTACTTAGAACCCTATATATATATATATATATATATATATATATATATATATATATATATATATATATATACACACATACACACACACACACATATACAACATATACATATATACACACGGTGGGAAAATAATGATGGGCTCCCCTGCAGATTTTGTAAGTTTGCCCACTTACAAAGAAATGAAGGGTCTATAATTTTTATCATAGATGTATTTTATATGATGGAGACAGAATATCAACCAAAAATCCAGAAAAAAAAAAATGATGCAAATGTTATAAATGGAGTTGCAGTTCAGTGAGTAAAACAAGTATTTGATCCCCAAACAAAACATGACTTGGTGGAGAAACCCTTGTTGGCGATCACAGAGGTCAGACGTTTCTTGTAGTTGGTGACCAGGTTTGCACACATCTCAGGAGGGATTTTGGTCCACTCTTCTTTACAGATCTTCTCTAAATCCTTAAGGTTTCTTGGATGTCACTTGGCAACTGGAAGTTTTAGCTCCCTCCATACATTTTCTATAGGATTAGGGTCTGGAGACTGACTAGGCCACTATGTGCTTCATCTTAAGCCACTCCTTTGTTGCCTTGGCGAAATGTTTTCAATCATTTTCATGCTGGATAAAGGTATGCCCACCCATGACCACCAGGGTTGTCAATCAGTGCCCATCAGTAATGCCTGCAAGTGCCTCATCAGTGCTGCCTATCAGAGTCATCTATCAGTGCCAGTCAGAGCATAGTTACATAGTAGGCGAGGTTGAAAAAAGACACAAGTCCATCCTATGTGTGTGATTATGTGTCAGTATTACATTGTATATCCCTGTATGTTGCGGTCATTCAGTGATTATCTAATAGTTTCTTGAAACCATCGATGCTCCCCGCTGAGACCACCGCCTGTGGAAGGGAATTCCACATCCTTGCCGCTCTTACAGTAAAGAACCCTCTACGTAGTTTAAGGTTAAACCTCTTTTCTTCTAATTTTAATGAGTGGCCACGAGTCTTGTTAAACTCTCTTCCGCGAAAAAGTTTTATCCCTATTGTGGGGTCACCAGTACAGTATTTGTATATTGAAATCATATCTCCTCTCAAGTGTCTCTTCTCCAGAGAGAATAAGTTCAGAGCTCACAACCTTTCCTCATAACTAAGATCCTCCAGACCCTTTATTAGCTTTGTTGCCCTTCTTTGTACTCGCTCCATTTCCAGTACATCCTTCCTGAGGACTGGTGCCCAGAACTGGACAGCATACTCCAGGTGCGGCCGGACCAGAGTCTTGTAGAGCGGGAGAATTATCGTTTTATCTCTGGAGTTGATCCCCTTTTTAATGCCAATATTCTGTTTGCAGCAGAGCAGCTTGGCATTGCATGCCATTGCTGAGCCTATCATCTACTAGAACCCCCAAGTCCTTTTCCATCCTAGATTCCCTCAGAGGTTCTCCCCCCAGTGTATAGATTGTATTCAGATTTTTGCCACCCAAATGCATTATTTTACATTTTTCTACATTGAACCTCATGTAGTTGCCCCTCCCCCATTAATTTGTTCAGATCTTTTTGCAAGGTTTCCACATCCTGCTGAGAAGTTATTGCCCTGCTTAGCTTAGTATCATCTGCAAATACAGAGATTGAACTGTTTATCCCATCCTCCAGGTCGTTTATGAACAAATTAAATAGGATTGGTCCCAGCACAGAACCCTGGGGAACCCCACTACCCACCCCTGACCATTCTGAGTACTCCCCATTTATCACCACCCTCTGAACTCGCCCTTGTAGCCAGTTTTCAATCCATGTACTCACCCTATGGTCCATGCCATCGGACCTTATTTTGTACAGTAAACGTTTATGGGGAACTGTGTCAAATGCTTTTGCAAAATCCAGATACACCCTGTCTACGGGCCTTCCTATATCTAGATGGCAACTCACCTCCTCATAGAAGGTTAATAGATTGGTTTGGCAAGAACGATTCTTCATGAATCCATGCTGATTACTGCTAATGATATCATTCTTATTACTAAAATCTTGTATATAGTCCCTTATCATCCCCTCCAAGAGTTTACATACTATTGATGTTAGGCTAACTGGTCTGTAATTCCCAGGGATGTATTTTAGACCCTTTTTAAATATTGGTGCTACATTGGCTTTTCTCCAATCAGCTGGTACCATTCCAGTCAGTAGACTGTCAGTAAAAATTAGGAACAACGGTCTGGCAATTACTTGACTGAGTTCCCCAAGTACCCTCGGGTGCAAGCCATCTGGTCCCGGTGATTTATTAATGTTAAGTTTCCCAAGTCTAATTTTAATTCTGTTAACCATGGAGGTGCTTCCTGTGTTGTGTCATGAGGATAAACACTGCAGTTTGGGTTACTGAAGCCCCCCGATTCACTCGTGAAGACTGAGGAGAAGAATAAATTCAAAACCTTTGCCATCTCCCCATCCTTTGTAACCAGATGTCCTTCCTCATTCTTTATGGGGCCAATATGGTCTGTCATTCCTCTTTTACTGTTTATATACTTAAAGAATTTCTGGGGATTTTCTTTGCTCTCCTCCGCTATGTGTCTTTCATGTTCTATCTTAGCCGTCCTTATTGCACCCTTACATTTCTTGTTGCATTCTTTATAAAGTCTGAATGCTGATGATGATCCCTCAACCTTGTATTTTTTGAAGGCCTTCTCCTTTGCTTTTATATGCATTTTTACATTGGAGTTAAGCCATCCAGGACTTTTGTTCGCTCTTTTAAATGTATTACCCAATGGGATACATTGGCTAATGCTCTTATTTAATATGTTCTTAAAGCAAACCCATCTCTCCTACATGTTCTTTGTTCCTAAGATTTTATCCCAATTTATGCCTTCTAGCAAGGTTCGTAGTTTAGGGAAGTTGGCTCTCTTGAAATTCAGTGTCTTTGTATTCCCCTTATGTTTCCTATTTGTGTGATTTATACTGAAGCCAATTGACCTGTGATCGCTGTTTCCTAAATTGCCCCGTATTTCCATATCTGTGATCAGGTCTGTATTGTTGGTAATCAGTAGATCCGGTAACGCTTTATTTCTAGTTGGTGCGTCTACCATCTGACCTATAAAATTGTCCTGCAAGACATTAAGGAACTGGCGAGCCTTAAATGAATGCGCGGTTCCCTCCGCCCAGTCTATGTCTGGATAATTAAAATCCCCCATTATGATAACACTTCCCATTCTTGCTGCTTATCCAACTTGTGATAGGAGATCTGTCTCCACTTCCTCCCTCAGGTTATCTATCACCCTCATCTATCAGTGCCCATCAGGGCCGCCCATCAGTGTCATAGCAGAGAGCTGTGACTGACAGTCAGCAGCTCTCTGCTCATGAAGCTGTCAGAACCGAGCGATCAGCGGGCTTCGTTCGCTCGGTTCTCAGTGTAGAGGCGCTAGAGGACAGATGCAGCATGGGACCGAAGCTGCATCCACCTAGGTAAGTATAAAACTTAAAAAAAAGCCCCAAACCCCATACTTTTCTTTTAAAGGCCGGGGTTCCTCTACCGGGATCATGGTTGCCTTATTCAACCTGGAGACAGGAGGGTCCACCACCGGTGGGACAGTCTACTTCTTCAGAAGTAACTCTTCAAAGGGGTACCTCACCGCAAAGCGTTTAGAAACCACAAAGACGCTTTGGACGCTCCCAGTCTTTGTAGACAAAACTTGTTAAAATAAAAGGGATAAGGGAACACTTTTGCCATGCGAGACGGCTTGCGAGTGCCAAAAGGGAACGGCCACCTCCTTAGCGCGCTCAGCAGTATCCTCCAGCTTCAAAGTCTCCCGCACGGAGAGAATCAGTGCTGCAACCAGCGTCTTCTCGTGCGCAGCTACAGTTAAGGAGGAATCATCCTCACTATTTGATAGATCAGGGAGCGTGACTACAAGTCCCACAGGGTGGGCCATGTCCGGTGACCGAGACAGATTTAGGATCTGACAAGACAGATGAAGCGGGGGAGGGCGAGGGATGCTTTTTGCAAGCCTGGCGCCCAAAAGCCACCTCCACCTGGGAAACAAAGGACTCCAGGACCACCGACAGTGCATTAATGGAAGGCTGGGACCCCGAGGGACCTGCTGCCCTTTGAGAGGGGGTCAGGTGGGGAAACACATTCCTGAGACTCCATTAAGGTAAAGGGGGAACCCACCAGCAAAATGCATATAGCACCACTAGGGGACTCACCCACCTAAGGCACAGCACCTGATCACCACAGGGGGACCCGACAATAGAGCACCCCACAACCTGCAGCAAAGAGCGGGAGGGACCCCACCAGAACTCACCACCCCACCAGAGTAGTACCGGTCTGCACTCACCAGAGATAGTCTGTATCCACGTGCGGCATCCAGGGGAAAAGAAAACCCAGGAGTCAAACCAGGGGAAATGGAGGAGCCCCCACAGCCATATTCGCCGTCCAGAGGCTCTACTGTCATGGCCGACGCTCCTAATGCATGTTGGACACTAAGAAAAATGGCCGCCGGACTACACAAACAAGCCCAGGCCATATATGAGAAGTAGAGGAGGGATCCGGGCACAGGACCACCAGAACAGCCAGTGCCCACCCCAGCTGGGAAGACCGTTTCACCTACGGCATGCAGCCCCCAAACAGGCATATAGCAGTACACCAGCCTCATAGACCTGCCAGCCCAACACGCTACCCCGGAGAGAGGGGTGGGGGGAGGAACCTAAAAATGGCCCACTTAGGGACCACCAACATAAAGGGGGGACTGGGGAGGGAGAAGGGGAACCCGTAGGTCCGACCATCCCAGGAGGGGGTGCCCATGTCTGCCCCAAACCACATCCAGGGGGACGTGTACTCACTACACCCGGAACCAGACGGGCATCACTCCAGACAGAACCTCCTCACCACTGAAAAGGGGGGGCTGTTGGCCAGGAAGAACGTTAAGATTCGGACCAAGACCCGGTGGTATGCGACCTCGCGAGACGTTTAACTCGCAGGCCAGCCCCCGTCCAGTGGGCTATGTCGGGGCCAACCCAGTGCGGAGCTCTGGTCTGCGAGCGCTCACTGGCCAGACTTGGGGTGGCCACTGGATCTAGATATCCAGCCCGTCGCCCAGTCCGGCATTTGAGTGTAGATCTCACAGGAAAAAAAAAACAAAAAAAAACACACACACACACACACACACACACACACACACACACACACACACACAAGAAAAAAGCCATTTAAAAAGAAAAGAAGATTGCCAGGACCAAAGATCCCAGCAGGGAACTAGGTCCTTAATCCTGACCAGGCAGAAAAAAAAAACTGAAGGCCTGTAGCAGAGAGGGGGGGGGGGGGGGGATATATAAGGTAGACTATCCATAGGCGAAGCCAAGTCTTTTTTCTGCCTAGCGTCCTACTCCTGTAAGGTGCGATATAACCCTATGGTTCTGAATAATGGAGCGCTGTGTCCGAAAGAGAAAAGTGCTTTACCTGGTCCCCATAGGTGAACATTCAACCTCACTGCAAGGGAGGACTTTTACTTTTCCTGGGGTTCAACTTTAATTGAACATTTTAGGCCTGAAGATTAGTTAAATCCCCCAAATCATTATCTAAAAGAAGATGCCAGAGAGCTGGGGGTCAGCAACCCGTAGATCGTGGACAGGTGACTGGTGGATGGCGGTCTGGGCTTCCTGACCCACCATCCCAGAGCATCAAACAGAGCGCAATGCAGAGGGGCTCCTTGTAAAGTTGGAGGTGTAGTAGGGAGGAAGAACCGCATAATCTGATGCCTCCTCTGTAGTGCCGGCTCCTGTCCCAGGCAGAGTGACACCAACTGTACTCCACCTCTTATCCCGGCTAGTGGTCTCCAGAGTGGTGCCTCCAGCAGGAAAGAGGAGATCTTCAGGTCAGTGTGAAGCAATACACCGGGCATAATAGTACAGGGCTGCTTTCACACTGATGTGCCGCGGCCATAGACTTCTATTATATCCTGAGGGATTGCTGCACTTATCCATAGACTTCTATTATATCCTGTGGGATTGCTGCACTTATCCATAGACTTCTATTATATCCTGCGGGATTGCTGCACTTATCCATAGACTTCTATTATATCCTGCGGGTTAGCTGCACTTATCTATAGACTTCTATTATATCCTGTGGGATTGCTGCACTTATCCATAGACTTCTATTATATCCTGCGGGATTGCTGCACTTATCCATAGACTTCTATTATATCCTGTGGGATTGCTGCACTTATCCATAGACTTCTATTATATCCTGCGGGTTAGCTGCACTTATCTATAGACTTCTATTATATCCTGTGGGATTGCTGCACTTATCCATAGACTTCTATTATATCCTGCGGGATTGCTGCACTTATCCATAGACTTCTATTATATCCTGCGGGATTGCTGCACTTATCCATAGACTTCTATTATATCCTGCGGGATTGCTGCACTTATCCATAGACTTCTATTATATCCTGCGGGATTGCTGCACTTATCCTAGGGCTGGGAGATTTTCTTTAAAAAAAAAAAAAAAAAAAAAAATCTTCGATTCTCTTAAAAAAAACTCGATTCACGATTCGAATCGAGTTTTATTTTTTATTTTTTTGGAAACCGCGCCGGTCCCGAGGCGCTGCGGGCATGAGCTTTTAGGCGAGGCCGCGGCTTCGGCCTAGTCCGCGGCGTCCGGCCTAGCGGACTAGGCCGAAGCCGCGGCCTCACCTAAAAACTCCTTGCCCGCAGCTCTTCAGGCCCGGTGCGGTGTCCGCGCCGGTCCGGAGGCGCTGTGGGCATGAGTTTTTAGGCGAGGCCGTGGCTTTGGCCTAGTCCGCAGCGTCCGCCCGTAGCCGCGGCCTCGCCTAAAAACTCATGCCCGCAGTGCCTCCGGACCAGCGCGGTGAAAAAAAAAAAAAAAAAAATCTAAAAAAAATTGATTTGCTTAAATTTTGAATCGATTTGACCTCTCAACTCGATTCAAGATTTAAATCGATTTTTTTCCCAGCCCTAACTTATTTATAGACTTCTATTCTATCCTGCAGGATTGCTGCACCTATCCATAGACTTCTATTGTATCCTGCAGGATTGCTGCACCTATCCATAGACTTCTATTGTATCCTGCAGGATTGCTGCACCTATCCATAGACTTCTATTGTATCCTGCAGGATTGCTGCACTTAGCCATAGACTTCTATTCTATTGGCAAAGAGCGGCTAACCCAGGAAAGTCACAGATGCACCCGCAGCACATCAGTGTGATAGCAGACTTATAGGGGGCTCAGATCAGTAAGGGTTCATTCACATTTGCAGTTTGGGGGGGGGGGGGTTGGGGGTGTAGCATCTGACAAACATGACCCCTTCAAGTGAATGAGGCCGCTCTACAAGGGACCTGCAACTTTGCGCAGTACAGGAAACAAGGGGTTAAAGCAGGCAGTGTTGTGTTGCTTTCTCACCACCTGCTTTAACCCCCTTGGACCCCGCAGAAGCATGGAGTTGCGGGGCGCTTGCAGAGGGGCCCCATTTTACTTGAATAGGCCACGATTGGTAGGCGGCTCCTACCAAAATCAACAGGGGGGCTGAATTCCTGCAGCAGTATTTGTATACCTTTGGTTGCTACCTCAGCAGCTAAAAGGGAGTAGAGATTTTGGGGGGGTGGTATAAAACCCGGACACAACCACAGGGTTTTAGCATCCCCCAACTTTACATGTGAATGAGCCCTAAGGGTTCCGCTGCCAAATGCAACTAAGGGCTCAATCACAAGTGCAGCAGGCAAAAAAGTGTTAAAATGCAAATTCCAGACCTCCCTCTATACCGGCCCATCATTGGCCCTCATTCCAACCACTTCTTTTGAGTCCAAGGTGTCAAAGATGGCCCCCCAACTGGCAAGATTAAGCCACTCTGGGCTCACAGGAAGGCTGCAGCTCCATCATTATAAAATAAAAAAGAAGAAGTGAAAGTGTATGGGTGCTCCATGGGGGGTGGAGGGATGGGGGACAGGAAACTGGAGGGGGGGCACAAGGAAACATGTAAGTACAAAGAAGGGAATGACGTTATCATCAGCCAACCTCTCTCCTGAGTCGTCTCTCCTGGAGGTCAGCAGACAGTTTCACCTTCGCCCGGGAGAAGTACAGAGCCGGGGAGTCCTGGGGGGACTGTAGATAGAAAATAACCGTCACAGAGCCGCATATCATTATAATTCATCACAAATCTACGACTGCCATCAAAGTCACTAAGATTATCCTATGGATTGGATATAAAAGCAGGCTCTAGGTGAGCGCTCCATACCCCACGCATGCGCAGACAGCCACTTCCATAAACCTCAATGCAATGTAGAGGAATGTACACCGAGGAATGGGGGGGGGGGGGGGGGTGAGATGTTAATTATTTCCATGTGATGAGGATCCCAAAAAAATAAACACAGAAAAAAAAATTGTTCCTTTTACAGCTGTGGGCAACTTCTCTACATTCCCTGACTTTATATACATCGGCCTGGGAGGGAGCCAATCAGGACGAGATCTTCGGGGGCAACACTCCGCTTCGGTTAATAAAATACATTTTTTTCTGGACCTTTATATCAGTATATCTCTAGATCCATATCTCTAGATCAATATATCCGTATACATATCTCTTTCTCCATGTTTCTGGAACAGGGGTTTCCAAACTTTCTAAACAAAAGGGCCAGATTACTGTTATTCAGACTTTAGGGGGGGGGGGGGGGGGTGGGAGGAGACTATGCCCAGTGGGAGTAAACAATGCCCCATCATTGGTGAATGTGGGAGTAATAGTGCCCCATCATTGGTGTCAGTGAGAGAATAGTGCCCCATCATTGGTCTCAGTGGGAGGAATAGTGCCCCATCATTGGTGTCAGTGAGAGAATAGTGCCCCATCATTGGTGTCAGTGAGAGAATAGTGCCCCATCATTGGTATCAGTGGGAGGAATAGTGCCCCATCATTGGTGTCAGTGAGAGAATAGTGCCCCATCATTGGTCTCAGTGGGAGGAATAGTGCCCCATCATTGGTCTCAGTGGGAGTAGTAGTGCCCCATCATTGGTCTCAGTGGGGGGGGAATAGTGCCCCATCATTGGTATCAGTGGGAGGAATCATTGGTATCAGTGGGAGGAATAGTGCCCCATCATTGGTATCAGTGGGAGGAATAGTGCCCCATCATTGGTATCAGTGGGAGGAATAGTGCCCCATCATTGGTATCAGTGGGAGGAATAGTGCCCCATCATTGGTATCAGTGGGAGGAATAGTGCCCCGTCATTGGTGTCAGTGGGAGGAATAGTGCCCCGTCATTGGTGTCAGTGGAAGGAATAGTGCCCCATCATTGGTCTCAGTGGGAGGAATAGTGCCCCATCATTGGTCTCAGTGGGAGTAGTAGTGCCCCATCATTGGTCTCAGTGGGGGGGAATAGTGCCCCATCATTGGTATCAGTGGGAGGAATCATTGGTAACAGTGGGAGGAATAGTGCCCCATCATTGGTATCAGTGGGAGGAATAGTGCCCCATCATTGGTATCAGTGGGAGGAATAGTGCCCCATCATTGGTATCAGTGGGAGGAATAGTGCCCCATCATTGGTATCAGTGGGAGGAATAGTGCCCCGTCATTGGTGTCAGTGGGAGGAATAGTGCCCCATCATTGGTATCAGTGGGAGGAATAGTGCCCCATCATTGGTGTCAGTGGGAGGAATAGTGCCCCGTCATTGGTGTCAGTGGGAGGAATAGTGCCCCGTCATTGGTGTCAGTGGGAGGAATAGTGCCCCATCATTGGTATCAGTGGGAGGAATAGTGCCCCATCATTGGTATCAGTGGGAGGAATAGTGCCCCATCATTGGTATCAGTGGGAGGAATAGTGCCCCATCATTGATATCAGTGGGAGGAATAGTGCCCCATCATTGGTATCAGTGGGAGGAATAGTGCCCCATCATTGGTGTCAGTGGGAGGAATAGTGTCCCATCATTGGTGTCAGTGGGAGGAATAGTGTCCCATCATTGGTGTCAGTGGGAGGAATAGTGCCCCATCATTGGTATCAGTGGGAGGAACTGTGCCCCATCATTGGTATCAGTGGGAGGAACTGTGCCCCATCATTGGTATCAGTGGGAGGAATAGTGTCCCATCATTGGTATCAGTGGGAGGAACTGTGCCCCATCATTGGTATCAGTGGGAGGAATAGTGTCCCATCATTGGTATCAGTGGGAGGAATAGTACCCCATCATTGGTATCAGTGGGAGGAACTGTGCCCCATCATTGGTATCAGTGGGAGGAATAGTGCCCCATCATTGGTATCAGTGGGAGGAATAGTACCCCATCATTGGTATCAGTGGGAGGAACTGTGCCCCATCATTGGTATCAGTGGGAGGAATAGTGCCCCATCATTGGTATCAGTGGGAGGAACTGTGCCCCATCATTGGTATCAGTGGGAGGAACTGTGCCCCATCATTGGTATCAGTGGGAGGAACAGTGCCCCATCATTGGTATCAGTGGGAGGAATAGTGCCCCATCATTGGTATCAGTGGGAGGAATAGTGTCCCATCATTGGTATCAGTGGGAGGAATAGTGCTCCATCATTGGTATCAGTGGGAGGAATAGTGCCCCATCATTGGTATCAGTGGGAGGAATAGTGTCCCATCATTGGTATCAGTGGGAGGAATAGTGCTCCATCATTGGTATCAGTGGGAGGAATAGTGCCCCATCATTGGTATCAGTGGGAGGAATAGTGTCCCATCATTGGTGTCAGTGGGAGGAATAGTGCCCCATCATTGGTATCAGTGGGAGGAATAGTGTCCCATCATTGGTGTCAGTGGGAGGAATAGTGCCCCATCATTGGTATCAGTGGGAGGAATAGTGTCCCATCATTGGTGTCAGTGGGGGGAATAGTGTCCCATCATTGGTATCAGTGGGAGGAACTGTGCCCCATCATTGGTATCAGTGGGAGGAATAGTGTCCCATCATTGGTATCAGTGGGAGGAATAGTGTCCCATCATTGGTATCAGTGGGAGGAACTGTGCCCCATCATTGGTATCAGTGGGAGGAATAGTGCCCCATCATTGGTATCAGTGGGAGGAACTGTGCCCCATCATTGGTATCAGTGGGAGGAATAGTGCCCCATCATTGGTATCAGTGGGAGGAATAGTGTCCCATCATTGGTATCAGTGGGAGGAATAGTGCCCCATCATTGGTATCAGTGGGAGGAATAGTGCTCCATCATTGGTATCAGTGGGAGGAACTGTGCCCCATCATTGGTATCAGTGGGAGGAATAGTGCCCCATCATTGGTATCAGTGGGAGGAATAGTGCCCCATCATTGGTATCAGTGGGAGGAATAGTGCCCCATCATTGGTATCAGTGGGAGGAATAGTGCCCCATCATTGGTATCAGTGGGAGGAATAGTGTCCCATCATTGGTATCAGTGGGAGGAATAGTGCCCCATCATTGGTATCAGTGGGAGGAATAGTGTCCCATCATTGGTATCAGTGGGAGGAATAGTGTCCCATCATTGGTATCAGTGGGAGGAATAGTGCCCCATCATTGGTATCAGTGGGAGGAATAGTGCTCCATCATTGGTATCAGTGGGAGGAACTGTGCCCCATCATTGGTATCAGTGGGAGGAATAGTGCCCCATCATTGGTATCAGTGGGAGGAATAGTGCCCCATCATTGGTATCAGTGGGAGGAATAGTGCCCCATCATTGGTATCAGTGGGAGGAATAGTGCCCCATCATTGGTATCAGTGGGAGGAATAGTGTCCCATCATTGGTATCAGTGGGAGGAATAGTGTCCCATCATTGGTATCAGTGGGAGGAATAGTGCCCCATCATTGGTATCAGTGGGAGGAATAGTGCTCCATCATTGGTATCAGTGGGAGGAACTGTGCCCCATCATTGGTGTCAGTGGGAGGAATAGTGTCCCATCATTGGTATCAGTGGGAGGAATAGTGCCCCATCATTGGTATCAGTGGGAGGAACTGTGCCCCATCATTGGTATCAGTGGGAGGAATGAGCTCCCTGGTTTGTCATATTTATATAAAAACTGACATTTTGTAACGACTTACATATTTCAGGTTTTCTTTAACTTGAGATCCTTGTGAGGAGAGCGGAGGGGATATCGTCCGGCTTTTCCTTTCAAATGCCACCTGTCCACCTAATACTTTGCGCTAATCAAATAGATAAAAAATAAATAAATAAAATTTATATATATATAATTTTTATTTACACACACTATCTTACAAAAGTGAGTACACCCCTCGTATTTTTGTAAATATTTAATTATATCTTTTCATTTGACAACACTGAATGTTGAACTTCCAGTGACCAGTATGAGAGAGTGAGAGCGATAACACCAAATTTAACACACCTGCTCCCCATTCACACCTGAGACCTTGTAACACTAACGAGTCACATGACACCGGGGAGGGAAAATGGCTAATTGGGTCCAATTTGGACATTTTCACTTAGGGGTGTACTGACTTTTGTTGCCAGCGGTTTAGACATTAATGGCTGTGTGTTGAGTTATTTTGAGGGGACAGAAAATTTACACTGTTATACAAGCTGTACACTCACTACTTTACATTGTAGACAAGTGTCATTTCTTCAGTGTTGTCACATGAAAAGATAGAAGAAAAGATTTACACAAATGTGAGTGAGGGGTGTACTTACTAGTGTGAGATAGTAATATTTTATATATATACACACACACACACACACACACACACACAATACAATACAACAAAAAAAAAAAAAGAAGAAGTTTTCCTTCCATGAGAATGACCTATGATGACATCATTTGAGACAGGTCTTAGGAGGTAGAAGTCGGAGCTCTCAGTAATCCAGTGAAGAACGTTCTCCATCCACAACTGAAAGGTCAGTGAATATCAGAGATCCTGAGAGAGACGCTTCCATAGAAGAGCCACCAATGGAAAATAACTCCGCAGTCTCCAAGGATCTTTAACAAGCATTAGGCAAAGTGTGTGTGTGTGTGTGTGTGTGGGGGGGGGGGGGCAGAGTGAAGGGGACGGGAATCTGAAGTTTGGTGGCTTTTAGAGACAGAACTTCCCTACTGAGTCCATATTTATAACATTAGTCCTCAGGATGTAGATCCAGCGATCACTTGTCCTGTAATAAGACAGTAGATCCAGGGTGACCAACCTGTGGCCTGAGGACAGCATGGGGCCCTTTGGTATATGATGTGCGGCCCTCAGACCTCAGCGGTCTGTAGTGAGAACACTGATTGGGGGAATAGCGCTGATCTCTACCAGCCTCATGTAACATCTTCCCAGCTTCCTATTGTCTTCTACAGCTTCTCCCCACCAACAATGTCTCCTGTCCTCACTCTCTGACCCTCATCTCTTCTATTAGCTCTGCAGTCTCTGACACTCCTCTATCTATATATATATGTATGCCCCTTTGGTGAGGTCAGGGGTCGCATCGCTTTAGCTTATAAATTGATAACCACTCAAACAGAACTAATCACATCAATGATAGAGGTCTTTATGTAGAAAACATACTATGCAATTTATTAATTGTCCACTAGAGGGAGGAAGAGCCCAAAATGGAAATACATTCGGTTTGCAGAATTATAACAAGAAAAAAAAAAAAAAAAAAAAAAAAACACACACCACAACAAAAAAGCGGTTGCATTAAAACAGCAGAAC
>NC_133331.1:8309326-8312997 GCF_042186555.1 Aquarana catesbeiana
GTGCCACGTGCCAGCGCCACCTGCCAGTGCCAGCCAGTGCCATCTGTCAGTTCCAAACCAGTGCCACATGCCAACCAGTGCCACCTGCCAGTGCCATCTGTCAGTTGCAAACCAGTGCCACCTGCCAATGCCAACCAGTGCAACCTCCAATCAGTGCCACCTGCCAGTGCCAAGCTAATCAGTGCCACCTGCCAATTGCAAAACAGTGCCACCTGCCAATGCCAACCAGTGCCACCTTCCAGTGCCGCTGCCAATCAGTGCTACCTGCCAGTGCCACCTAGTGCCTGCCAGTGCCACCTGTCAGTGCCAACCAGTGCCACTGTCAATCAGTGCCAACCAGTGCCACTGCCAATCAGTGCCACCTACCAGTGCTACCTGCCAATCAGTGCCACGTGCCAGCGCCACCTACCAGTGCCATCTGTCAGTTCCAAACCAGTGCCACGTGCCAACCAGTGCCACCTGCCAGTGCCAACCAGTGCCATCTGTCAGTTGCAAACCAGTGCCACCAGCCAGTGCCACCAGCCTGTTCCAACCAGTGCCACCTGCCTAAGCCAACCAGTACCACCTATACTGAGGACATCAAGTGTGTGGTAGAGTGACAGGAGCAAGCAGGGAGGAGTGGGTGAGGTTTTTTTGTTTTTTTTTAAATCTGCCTAAAACATCAGCCACAAAAATCGGCATCATATATCGGCCAGAGAAAAACCCATATCGGTCGACCTCTAATAATAATAATAATAATAATATGTACGGTTTTACTAACGCCTGTTAAAGTTGCAAAATTGTGCTGAGGCATTAACCACTTGGCCTCCGGAAGATTGATTTCCCTTCATGACCAGGTCATTTTTTGCGAAACTGCATTACTTTAACTGACAATTGCGCGGTCGTGCGACGCTGTACCCAAAATAACATTAATGCCTTTTTTCCCCACAAATAGAGTTTTCTTTTGGTGGTATTTGATCACCTCTGCGCTTTTTATTTTTTGGCTATAAACAAATAAAAGACTGAAAAGTTTGAAAAATAAAATAAAATTATTAATTTTCTACTTTGTTATAAAACATATCCATTAAATGAAAAAAAATAAATAAATAAAAATCAATTTTCTTCATAAATTTAGGCCAATATGTATTCTGGTATAATTTTTGGTAAAAAAAAAAAAAAAAAATCTCAAAAAGTGTATATCAATTGGTTTGTTCAAAAGTTATAGGGGCAAAAAAAAAAAAAGTTATAGGGGCTGCTTTACTAAAGGCAAGTAGACGGTGCACTTTGCAAGGTGCTGTTGCTCCAGAGCTTACCCAATCACATGCAAGGAAAAAAAAAACAAACAAAAAAAAAAAAAACACAACAGCATTTTTGCTTGCACATGATTGGATGATGGAAGTTATCTACTAAGCTCTGGAGCAATTGCACCTTGTAAAGTGCACAGTCTATTTTGCCTTTAGTAAATCAACCCCCATATAGTGTCTACAAACTATGGGATATATACTAGAATTTTTTTTCTTCTTTATACTAGTAATGGCGGCAACCAGCGGCTTATAGTGGGACTTTGAAATTGTGGCGGACAATCAGAAACTTGACACTTATTTGGGGATAATACAGTGATCAGTGCTAAAAATATGCACTGTCACTGTACTAATGGATGGCACTGGCTGGGCAGGGGTTAAACATCTAGGGCGATCAAAGGGTTAAAATGTGTGCCTATCCAGTGTTTGTGTGTGTACTGTGTGGGAGGTGCTTTTAGAAAAATTAAGAAAAATTAAGAAAATTCACCCCCCCCATCCAGTGCCTGCCACCTGCAGATCGGCTTCTGCTGTGAGTAATCAGAGCAGAAGTGGGGCACGCCCTCTGTAGGCAAAAGGGCGGAATCACCAACACACACGATTCTGCACAGGAGGGGCGCCCTGTAGGAGGAGTAGATCCGCAGAGGGGCGCCCTGTAGGAGGAGTAGATCCGCAGAGGGGCGCCCTGTAGGAGGAGTAGATCCGCAGAGGGGCGCCCTGTAGGAGCAGTAGATCCGCAGAGGGGCGCCCTGTAGGAGCAGTAGATCCGCAGAGGGGCGCCCTGTAGGAGCAGTAGATCCGCAGAGGGGCGCCCTGTAGGAGCAGTAGATCCGCAGAGGGGCGCCCTGTAGGAGCAGTAGATCCGCAGAGGGGCGCCCTGTAGGAGCAGTAGATCCGCAGAGGGGCGCCCTGTAGGAGCAGTAGATCCGCAGAGGGGCGCCCTGTAGGAGCAGTAGATCCGCAGAGGGGCGCCCTGTAGGAGCAGTAGATCCGCAGAGGGGCGCCCTGTAGGAGCAGTAGATCCGCAGAGGGGCGCCCTGTAGGAGCAGTAGATCCGCAGACGGGCGCCCTGTAGGAGCAGTAGATCCGCAGAGGGGCGCCCTGTAAGAGCAGTAGATCCGCAGAGGGGCGCCCTGTAGGAGCAGTAGATCCGCAGAGGGGCGCCCTGTAGGAGCAGTAGATCCGCAGAGGGGCGCCCTGTAGGAGCAGTAGATCCGCAGAGGGGCGCCCTGTAGGAGCGGATCCGCAGAGGGGTGCCCTGTAGGAGGAGTAGATCCGCAGAGGGGTGCCCTGTAGGAGGAGTAGATCCGCAGAGGGGTGCCCTGTAGGAGGAGTAGATCCGCAGAGGGGCGCCCTGTAGGAGCAGTAGATCCGCAGAGGGGCAGTCTGGACAATCTGAAGTCAGAAGCCGATTGGCCGCCATGCACAGCTGCACCAGATTTTGCACTCTCCAGTTTTAGTAAATGGATCCCCTATGTATCTGGGGGCCACTTTGAGTTAAAAATTTTGACTTTGTTCCCCTTGTGGGGGTAAAATATCCCATTTAAATGAGTTACACATATAAATAATATTACACACATAAAATTTGGTTGATCTTTAAGTCCTCATGCACACGGACGTTTTTACAGCTGCTTTTTTGAGCTTTTTTTTGCAGCTTAAAAAGGCCTGTCTATGTTAGTCTATGGCTTCATGCCCACCTAGGCGTTTTTGAGCTGCAAGTGGCATAGGCGTTTTTAAGCTGTAAAAAAACCCAGGACCAGTGGGTTCTGAGAGACGTTTTTCAGCTGTAAAAACGCTCTAACGCTGAAAAACGCTCAAAAACGTCATTCACCAACGTTTTTTAGCGTTTTTGATCCATTGAAAAAAAAAAAAAAGCTCAAAAACGCTAACGCGGAAAAACGCTCAAAAACGCTAAAAAACGCTATTACAAAAACGCTGAAAAAAGTCACTGCTAAAATACTGGCGTTTTCATAACGTTTTTTTAACAGCCTGTGTGCATGAGGGCTAAAACTTCAATAAAAATCAAAGTATGGCAGGAAAGAAAACATTGAGAGATTTTGCAGACAGAATTTTCCTTCCACTAATCTGACAGCAAAAATAAAATTGCAATTATGTTTATATTAATGTTCAAAAGTCATAAAATTCATATAGAACTTTAGGGGCTCCGTTCACACGAGTGAGACTCGCCACACACATAAGCTGCAGGACAAGTCGAAACCCATTGATTTCAATGGCAGCCGTTCTTATTAATGTGACTCAAAGTCACATCAGCTTTAGCCAGTTCACACACAAGACGAGTCTGACATTTCTCTCCTACATGTGATAAAAATCTCTTTTTTTTTTTGCTAGAAAATTACTCAGAACCACAAAACACTCTTTTTTATAAAAGAGACG
>NC_133331.1:8313497-8342934 GCF_042186555.1 Aquarana catesbeiana
TCACCGGAACACGAAGAGGGGGGAAATCTTCCAATGGGGACACTGGTTCTGACCTGGGGGGTGGGGCGAAGAGATTCCCTTAATTTGTGGGGATTATTCCTCATTTCCTGCTTTGGATATGAGACGCATGGCTAATACTATTCCTTACGGTTTCCAAAATAAAATAAAAACACAAAAACAAAACAAAACACACAACAAGGGCTATGAGCATTCCTTACTGTTTTCAAAATAAAAACACAAAAAAAAAAAACAAAACCAAAAAAAAAAAAAAAAAAAAAACAAAAAACCATAAGAACCATGACCATCCCTTACGGTTTCCAAAATTAAATAAAAAACACAAAAAAAAATAAATAAATAAATAAAAAATAGAAAAAACACAAGAAATATGACCATCCCTTACAGTTTCAAAAATTAAAAAAAAAAAAAAAAAAAAAAAACACACACACACACAACAAAGAAATATGACCATCCCTTACGGTTTCCAAAATAAAATATTTTTACAAACATCACAAAAAAAACAAAAACAAAAAAAATTGAACGGCCATAAGCATTCCTTATGGTTTCCAAAATAAAATCACAAAAAAATAAAAAAAAACAAACACAAGAACCATGACCATCCCTTACTGTTTCCAAAATTAAATAAAAACAAAACAAAAAAAAAACAAAAAAAACACACACACACACACACACACACACACACACACACACACACCAAGAAATATGACCATCCCTTACCGTTTCCAAAATTAAACAAAAAGCAAAAAAAAAAAACACACCACAAAATAAATAAAAAACACAAGAAATATGACCATCCCTTACTGTTTCCAAAATAAAATATTTTCTACAAATATCACAAAAAAAAAAAAAAAAAAAAAAAAAAAAAAACCCACACACACCACAATGGCCATAAGCATTCCAAAATAAAATAAAAACACAAAAAAAAAAAAAAAAAAAAAAACGCACACGCTATAATCATTCCTTACGGTTTCCAAAATATGAGAATAAAAAAAAACAAAAAAAAAACAACACATACAAAAAATCAACACAACAAGGTCTATAACCATCCTTTACTTTTTTTCCCCAATATAAAATAAATGAAAAAAAAAAAGAAGCCTACTATAGTTCAACTTTAATTCCAAGCTAACCTCTTAGTGCAATCATGTAACTGTACCCCCCCCCCCTTTTTTTTTTTTTTTTTAAACATCCTCCTCCCCCAACCCTATTCCTTAATTTGCAAGGGATAACAAACTTTTGTTGTGTAAAACAAACTAGGACAAGACTTCATCTTAGATTAAGTAGTTCATTTGCGCCCGCTTCTTCTGATTGGCCAAGGCAGGGTGAATGAACAGCACAATTTCAACCTCAAAAGGTCTTGTAGTCATGTATAAAAAAAAAAAAAAAAAAATAAAAAAAAAAGTGGACCCATAAATGTAAGAAAAGTACTCAGCCCGAATCTTTAATTCGTACAGCCAATAGGAAGTGTGGTTGGACACAGCGCTGGATCTTGTATATAGCGAACGTTGTGTCAGGACAATACAGCACACAAAATCTTCATACATGGAAGGGGATATAAAAGGGTGTTAAAGTGGAACTTACAGCTCACTGTAGAAATCTGCCAATGCTGACTGCACTTCTGCGCATGCACAAGAGTGACGACATTTCCCCCCCCCCCGCCTCGGCCAATCAAGCAGCTGGTGAAGAAGGGCGCCCTCCCCCAAGAGATAAGCAGCCGGCAGGGAGCTCCGGGACACCTCAACGCTGGATCCAAGGGGAGTAAAATTCTGCTTAACCACTTGCCGACCTGTGCAGAATCACATATACATACATACATACATACATATATATGCGATTCTGCACCAATTTTGCTGTGATTAGTCCCAGCAGAATACGATCAGCGGGTGCCGGCCAATGGATGTCCACCCGCCACCCGCTGATCGCTGATCGCTGAGGAGAGACTCTGATTGTGAACAAGGCAGAGCTCCATCATGACAGCAGGGACAGCCGGACAAGAAAAATTCATCTCTTCCCCTAGTAAAAGCCCCTCCCCCACAGTACACAAACACTGGCTAGGCACACAGGTAACCCTTTGATCGCCCCTGATGTTAACCCCTTCCCAGCCAGTGTCATGAGTACAGTGACAGTGTATATTTTTAGCACTGATCACTGTATTAGGGTCACTGGTTCCCACAAAGTGTCAATTAGTGTCCGACTGTCCGCCGCAATATCAAAGACGCTGATCGCCACCATTACCAGTATAAATCTATCGAATAGTTTGTGGACGCTAGATCGTTTGCACAAACCAATCAATATACGCTTTTTTTTTTTTTACCAAAATATGTAGAATAGATATTGGCTTAAATTTATGAAAAAAAAAATTGATTTTTTATTGGGTACGATTTATAGCAGAAAGTAAAAAAAATATGTATTTTCTTTCAATTGTCAGTCTTTTTGTTTAGAGCTGTAAAAATAAAATCCGCAGAGGTGATCAAATACCACCAAAACAAAGCTCTATTTGTGGGGGGGGGGGATCAATTTTATTTGGGTACAACATCACACCACCGCGCAATTGAAACATTCATTGTTATTTTTTTTTTTTTTATTGGATATGTCTTATAGTAGAAAGTAAAAAAAAAAAAAAAAATAGAATATATTTACACCAAAATTATTATTTTTTTCTTTCTTTAGTAGCGCAACAAAATAAAAAAACACAAAAAAACTCAGAAGGTGATAAAATACCACTAGAGGTTCACCGGATGTAAATTTTAGTGCTGAAAAATGACAGAAAAGAAAGAGCCCCGGGTCCCCTACTAATGAGCAGGACCCAGATCTCCCGGTTCTGGGTCACCTGATCTCTGTGGTGGCCTCTGATTGGCCTCAGCTTACCAATGATTAGATGTGGCAGCTGCATTCGTTTTCTTTTAGCCTTTATCCCCAGTTTTCACCCGGTGACCCAGCCAGTAACATACCTCCTGTATTAGAGCCCCCCACTCTGGATGAAGGAGCACAGGGGGGACCTTTGGAAAGCAGCATGGTCAGTCTTGGGGGGAGAGGAGTGTTAGATGTACTAGCAGATTTAAATACACTAACAAAGCCACCTCCCACTTTATAATCCGTTACGGCAAGCAGATTTTGTTTTCTTTTGGGATAAAAATTTTAAATGAATAAAAGCTGATCATTGTAATCACCCCTCATCAGCGTCCAAAGCCACACACAGCACCGGCAATCCACCCCCCCCCCCCCCCCCCGGCTCCCTCCTCAAGGGAGTCTTTAGGAGGGGAGAAATAACGACGGGGCCTCGTTTACCAACAATGCGGGAGTATTCCAATCAGGATTTGGGAGTTACATAAACAGTGAGGGCCTTACTCAACTTTACTCAAAATTTTGTTTTCATCTACAGGCGCCCCCTACTGGCAAAGGCAGTTTTTTGGGGGGTAAAAGGTGAACTATCCCTTTAAACCACTTGCACATCAGGCTTTGTCTGGCACTTGTTTACAAGTTTAAATCAATATTTGTTTGCTAGAAAATGACTTATAACCCCCCAAACATGTTTTACTTTTTTTTTTAGCAGAGACCCTATAGAATAAAATGGCGATGGTTGCAATTTTAATTAATGTTTATTTATGCAGTGTTTTTATTAATGAAATTTTTTTGGGGGAAAAAAAAAAATACTTTAATAAAATAAAAGAAAAACTGTAATATATATATATATATATATATATATATATATTTTACACACATACACATCCCAATTATTATTTTTGTAAACATGAAGTTACGATGAGTAGATGGGAATGGCGACAAACTACAGTACCTAAAAGTCTCCGTAGATGACACCTCAAAAACTTTTTTTTTTTTTTTTACAGGTTACCAATTTAAGGCTAGGTTCACACTGCTGCGAATTCTATTGCGAATTTGAGCCGTTGCGATCGCTCAAATTCACAAGTCATTTAAATTACATAGATTAACATTAGTGCCGTTCACATCGACGCGTTGCAAATATAACCTGCGTGAAAAAAAGGTCCTGTGCGAGTTTACTGCGTTGCGTTGCGAATTTAGTCTCCATAGACATCAATGTAAATCGTTCTTGAATCGCATTGATGGTTCACATATGTGCGAATTCCACCACACTACTCTCCACAAAAACCAGGAAGTACACAGGAAGTTAAGACCCTTTTTTTTTTTACATTATGATTCCATTGGCTAGACTATCAATCGCAGCTATATCCAACTCCTGAAATTCGCGGTAAAATCGCGGTAAAATCGCGGTAAAATCGCGGTAAATTCGCGGTAAAATCGCGTTAAATTCGCACTGCAGCAGTGTGAACCTAGCCTAAAGTTAGGCCCCTTTCACACTGGAACGGTTTGCAGGCGTTATTGCGCTAAAAATACCACCTGCAAACCGCCCCTAAACAGCCTCTGCTGTTTGTTCAGTGTGAAAGCCCGAGGGCTTTCACACTGAAGCGGTGCGCTGGCAGGACGGTGAAAAAAGTCCTGCAAACCGCTTCTTTGGAGCGGTGAAGGAGCGGTGTATTCACCGCTCCTAAACCGCTTGAAATCAATGGGACAGCGCGGCTATACCGCGGCAATACCGCGGCTATAGCCGCGCTGTACGAGGGATTTTAACCCTTTTTCGGCCGCCAGCGGGGGTTAAAACCGCATCGCTAGCGGCCGAATACAGCTGCAAGGACGGTACAGCAGCGCTAAAAATAGCGCTGTTGTACCGCCGACGCCCCCACCGCCCCAGTGTGAAAGGGGCCTTACAGAGGTGGTCTTGTGTAAGAATAATTGCTCTCGGTTTAACGATCATGGCGATACCTCATGTGTGGTGCGAACTCGGTTTACAAATGCGGGCACTTCTGCGCGTGAGCATGAAGGGATGGGGATGCTTTCAATTTTTTTTTCTTATTTTATATTGACACCGTCCCTTTACTTTTTTTTTTTTTTTTTTTTTACACTGTACCTTTATTTTTTTAATCACTTCTTTTATTCCTATTACAAGAAATGTAAACATCCCTTGTAATAGAAATAATGATGACAGGTCCTATTTATGGAGAGATCTGGGGGGTCAAAAAGACACCAAATTTCTCCTTTATCTTTAAAAGCAAAAGATTTTATCTTTTTTTTATTTATTTATAAGCAAAAGGAGTTATTTTCAGCCTGGACCGGAAGCGATGTCATTACGTTGCTCCGGACCTTCAAGGCGATCAAAGACGATCTAGTCTTTTATAGCCTCTGTGACCAGCCGACTGTGCCGGTAACAAATGTTAAGCACGAGAAACGCCAAAAAGTGCCCGGAGAGGGGAAAACCCGCCTTCATGGGAAAGCCAGCCGCCGGCTAAAGAAAGAAAAAAAAATTATACTATATATATATATATATATATATATATACACACATACACACATATATATACACACTGGGGTTATGGCAGAATTTTTTTTTTTTTTTAAGTAATGATAGAAGAAATTTTTTTTTTTTTTTTTAATAAAAACAATTCTGTATTCTGACCATTGGCGTGACACTTGCTTTTTTTTTTTAAAAATATGATTTATAAAACAAAGTGATGCCTAGAGGTCAAGTGGGTTAAGGTGCCTCAGACATTTTTTGGACACGTGTCGTTAAAAATAAATAAATAAATAAATAAACAAACAGTATTTTTTGCTGGAAAATTACTTAGAACCCCAAAAATTATATTAAAAAAAAAAAAAAAAAGTTTTAAAAAGCAGAGGCCCTATATATCAGTGATGGCGAACCTTGGCACTCCAGATGTTTTGGAACTACATTTCTCATGATGCTCATGAACTCTGTACTGTAGTGGAGCATCATGGGAAATGTAGTTTCAAAACATCTGGGAGTGCTCCTAATCTCAGCTTGTTACCTGTATAACAGACACCTGTCCACAAAACAATCATTCAGATTCCAATCTTTCCACCATGGCCAAGACCAAAGAGCTGTCAAAGGTGGTCGGGGACAAGATTGTAGACCTACACAAGGCTGGAATGGGCTACAAGACCATCACCAAGCAGCTTGGTGAGAGGGTGACAACAGTTGGTGCGATTATTCGCAAACGGAAGAAACCCAAAATAACTGTCGATCTCTCTCAGTCTGGGGCTCCATGGAAGATCTCACCTCGTGGAGTTTCAATGATCATGAGAACGATGAGGAATCAGCCCAGAACTACACGGGAGAATCTTGTCAATGATCTCAGCTGGGACCATAGTCACCAAGAAAACAATTGGTAACACACTACACCGTGAAGGACTGAAATCCTGCAGCGCCCGCAAGGTCCCCCTACTCAAGAAAGCACATGTACAGGCCGGTCTGAAGTTTGCTAATGAACATCTGAATGATTCAGAGGAGAACTGGGGGAAAGTGTTGTGGTCAGACGACACCAAAATAGAGCTCTTTGGCATCAACTCAACTCGCCGTGTTTGGAGGAGGAGGAGGAATGCTGCCTATGACCCGAAGAACACCATCCCCCACTATCAAACATGGAGGTGGAAACATTATGCTTTTGGGGGTGTTTTTCTGCTAAGGGGACAGGTCAACTTCACCACATCAAAAGGGACGATGGACGGGGGCCATGTACCGTCAGATCTTGGGTGAGAACCTCCTTCCCTCAGCCAGGGCATTGAAAATGGGTCATGGATGGGTATTCCAGCATGACAATGATCCAAAACACATGGCCAAGGCAACCAAGGAGTGACTCAAGAAGCACATCAAGAAGCCTAGCCAGTTTCCAGACCTCAATCCCATAGAAAATATGTGGAGGGAGCTGAAGGTTCGGAGTTACCAAACGTCAGCCTCAAAGCCTTAATGACTTGGAGAGGATCAGCAAAGAGGACAAAATCCCTCCTGAGATGTGTGCAAACCTGGAGGCCAACTCCAAGAAACGTCTGACCTCTGTGATTGAAGAAACATCCACCGACACCCAACAACCTCACCAATTACCAAGACCGATACAACTTACCCCCTTTAACACCGGGCACTCCCCCCCCCCCTTCCTGCCCAGGCCAATTTTCAGCTTTCAGCGCTGTCACACTTTGAAGGACAATTACGCGGTCATACAACACTGTACACATGAGATTTTTTAGAATTTTGTTCACACAAATAGGAGCTTTCTTTTGGTGGTATTTAATCACCTCTGAGATTTTACCAGAGAAATGGAGCAGAATACAATTTTGGCCTAAATCTATGAAGAACATTTATTTGCAAAATTTTATAACAAAAATGAAGAAAAAAGTGTGGTGCGTGTTTTTATGTTTTGGTCCTTTTTTTCGTTTTATTTAACTTATTTGCTAAATAAAATTTAAAAAAATAAATAAATAAATAGATAAATAAAAACACACACACATTTTTCTTAGTTTCTGTTATAAAATTTTGCAAATAAATAAATGTTCAACAGAAACAAAGAAAAACTTGTGGTGTGTGTGCGTTTTTATTCATTTTATTTTCATTCGATTTGGCAAATAAGCTAAATAAAAAACGAAAAAAAAAAAGGACCAAAAAGTACAAATAAAAACACACACACCACACATTTTTCTTCGTTTCTGTTATAAAATTTTGAAAATAAATAAATGTTCTTCAACAGAAACAAAGAAAAACTCGTAGTGTGTGTGCGCGCGTTTTTATTTTTCGGTCTTTTTTTCCTTTTATTTAGCTGATTTGCTAAATAAAACAAAAAAAGGACCGAAAAAATATAAATAAGAAAAAAAAAAAAAAAAAAAAAACAAAAAACACACACACCACAAGTTTTTCTTCATTTCTGTTATAAAATTTTTCTAATAAATGTTCAACAGAAAAATGAAAAAAAAAAAAAAAAAACGTGTGGTGTGTGTGCGTTTTTATTTTTTTTATTTTCATTTGGTCCTTTTTTTCGTTTTATTTAGCAAATAAGCTAAATAAAAAACTAAAAAAAAGGACCGAAAAATAAAAATAAAATAAAAAACACACACACACACACACTTTTCTTAGTTTCTGTTCTAAAATTTTGCAAATAAATAAATTTCTTCAACAGAAATGAAGAAAAATTTGGTGTGCGTTTTTATTTTTCGGTCTTTTTTTCGTTTTATTTGGCTTATTTGCTAAACAAAAAAAAAGGACCGAAAATTTTTTTTAAAAATAAATAAAAAAACCACACACACACACACACACACCACAAGTTTTTCTTTGTTTCTATAAGATTTTGCAAATAAATGTTCTTCAACAGAAACGAAGAAAAACTTGTGGTGTGTGTGGTTTTTATTTACTTTTATTTTTTTCGGTCCTTTTTTTCGTTTTATTTAGCAAGTAGGCTAAATAAAACGAAAAAAAAAAGGACCGAAAAAAAATAAAATAAAAAACACACACATTTTTTCTTAGTTTCTGTTATAAAATTTTGCAAATAAATAAATGTTCTTCATAGATTTAGGCCAAAATCTATTCAGCTCCATTTCTTTGGTGAAAATAACCCAAAATCAGTGAATATTATTTAGTCTGTAAGAAAGTTATAGGGTCCACGCACTATGGGATATATATCTGATCAAATCGATCAATCCTGATGTACTGACGGCCGATCTCATTTCTTAAGTCCCGAAAACGCCAGGACAGTACAAATACCCCACCACAACAGCTGGAGGGCCCCCAGGTTGCCTCCCCCCCTGGTACAGATGGTCTGTGAGTGGCCCTTCCTGTACCATGTGATCACTCTCACCAATCACAGCTAGCAACACAATGGAACACAATGGATGGCATGAACCAAAGCCATACGTCGTCCTGACCTGACCTGTGCGATACACGTTACATATCGACCCGCACGCCGGAGTGAGAGCGATAATTCTAGCATCAGACCTCTAAACTAAAGACGTATGGGGGGAGGGGGGGGCTTTTAAAAGTGTCACCTATGGAAAATATAGGGTTTGCCACCATTTCACGGGCGCACACAAAAAGGTCTGGCATGTTGGGTATCTATTTACTCGGTGAAACCTCGTCTTTTATATTTTACCCCCCAAAAAATGGGTAATTTATTGCGTTTGTGCGCCGTAAAATTTAGTGTATTTTTTTTTTTTTTACTGAAATTTTGCGTTTCCTAGACCTGTGGGGTAATATCGTGTGACATAAAAGTAAAACTACCGATATTTTATTCTCTAGGACAGGAGTAGGCAACCCGGAGGCCCTCGAACTGTTGCAGAACTGCAAGCCCCATCATGCCTCTGGGAGTCATTGTAACTTGCCAGCCTTGCAATGCCTCATGGGAAATGTAGTTTCACAACAGCTGGAGGGCCCCCAGGTTGCCTAAACCTGCTCTAGGGTGTCCGCTTTCTCGAAAATATAGGTTTTTTTTTTTTTTTTTTTTTTTTAGGGGATTATGTAATCTTCAGGCCTAAAATGATTTTTTTTTTTTTTTTTTTTAAAGCAGGCGTGCAAAAAAATAAACAAATAAATGCAAAAACGCCTCTGGCAGTGAAAAGGATTGATGCACGCGGTGAGAAGCTCGCGGCGTGCGGTGAAATCAGGGCACGCCATGTCAGTCCAGGAACTGTATGGTGGAAGGGCCGGAGGGAGGATCTAATCATGCAAAAAAAAAAAAAGAAAAAAAATCCGAAGAATTTCTCGTTCTAATTCACCAATCGGAATGTCCACAAATCACCCCGAGATACAAAAGACAAAAAAAAAATAAATAAATAATAGAGATGTTCGTCATCTCCGTAATAGGAGACAAAGTTTCACTTTTCCAATGACCACCAACGTAGCAGAGGGACACCCCCCCCCCCCCCCATGTACAAGGGCTACACTTATCACTAAAAAAATAAATTTTATTTTTTTTTTTAATTAAAAAAATATTTGCCTTTAGTTCTACTTTAATTTTGGCTCCATGTGGCCATGCAGAGTGGGGTGGGGGAGGGGAGAGAAATAAAATCGGGATGGTGGGACCACCTCACACAATACAGGTCACGTTATTCAACAAAACAAAAACAAAAAATCAGCAATAAAAAGTATCAAAAAACCTCCAAGAAAAATGCTGAGCCCCCGAGGGGCGCTTCACACCACAATCTTTGCGTTCCGGTGCGTTTCCCCCTCCTCCAGGCCTTTTTTTGCTTTATTTTAGTTGAAGACAACGTGCGTATTTTGCTGCATTCCAGATACAGAAGAATGCAACACGTTCTATTTTTTTTGTTGACTGAACTGGCGTGAACTATGCCACTGGATTCCATTTTAAAGAGTAACTCCACTTTTGTTAAGAAAACCCCTCCCCCTCTCTGGGTGATCTCTGTACATTGTGAGATTGTAACAAACTTTGTTGCAGATTTCTACCTTTTGTTATTCTGAAGAAATAACTGTTTGTGTCTCTGTGTCCATATGTAGAGTGAATGTGAATGGGAGCGACTTCATAATTATCAACCAGCTTCTGCACCTGCAGGGCTCTAATGAGGAAAGTGGCCGTATCTGCATTCCTTTGGGAATATCTCACCAAAAATGAGATTTGTGTTGCAGGGGATGCCCAAAATCTGACCTGTATCTTAGTGCAGACTTCTGGGGGAATCAGTCAGCCAATCACACAAAGCAGGAAATTACATTTCGGGGGGGTGGTCCGTATACCATCTGTGTACAAAACGCCTCCAGGTGGCCATATTGCATTTAACAGAAAATTACAGCGGCTGCCGATTGAAAAGGAAAGGGACTTTTTAATAACATTCTTTAGATCAAAATGGTGACTGTGCCATCCGGACTGGATAACGGGAATGATGATGCCCTTTTAAGATCGAGAAAACAAACAAATGGCGCAAACGCCTAGCATCGTATCCATAGTACTTTATTCACAGGTAGAAATGTTAAAAAATACAGAATGTGAAAAACAGCATTAAACATATCCCAGAAACCCAGAGATCAGTCCATCTGTGGAACTCCTCTGGTTTGAATTGATGTCCTAAAACCAGCTGAACAGGAGTCTTGCTTTGAGGAAGGGGGCTTGTCCCCCGAAACCCGTCAGCATGTTTTAGGACATCCATTCGAACCAGAGGAGTTCCAGAAATAGGTGCTTCGAAGGGGACTTCAAATTGATATCCTTGATGGTCTGAAGCTTCTAACGTGTTTTGGGGGGCAAGCCCCCTTCTGCAAAGCAAGACCCATCGATGGAACTCCTCTGGTTCAAATAGATGTTCTATCGATGGGTCTTGCTCTGGGGAAGGGAGGTTGTGCCCTGAAACGTGTCAGCCTGTTTTAGGACATTCATTTGAACCAAAGGAGTTCCATCGATGGCTCTTGCCCTGAGGAAGGGGGCTCGTCCCCTAAAACATGTCACCTGGTTTTAGAACATTCATTTGAACCAGAGGAGTTCCATCGATGGGTCTTGAAGGGGGCTTGTCCCTTGAAAAGTGTCAGCTGGTTTTAGGACATACACTCAAACCAGAGGAATTTCATCGATGAGTTTTGCTCTGAGGAAAGGAGGTTGTGCCCTGAAACGTGTCAGCTTGTTTTAGAACAATTCATTTGAACCAAAGGAGTTCACATTTCGGGGGACAAACCCCCTTCCCCAGAGGTAGAGCCACAAATTGAACTCCTTTGGTTCAAATGAATGTCCTAAAACAAGTTGATGCATTTCAGGGGACAAGCCCTCTTCCTTGTGGCAAGGCCCATCAATTGAATTCCTCCGGTTCAATTGAACGTCTTAAAACCAGCTGACATTTTTCGGGGGGACAAGCTTCCTTCTTTAGAGTAAGACTTCTGTTTTGAGAAAGGGGGCCTATCCCCCGAAACTCATCAGATGGGTTTTAAAACATCCATTTGAACCAGAAGACACGTTTTAAGGGACAAAACCCCCTTCCTCAGACCAAGACCCATTGATTGAATCCCTCTGGTTCAAATGAATGTTCCAAAACCAGCTGACATGTTTCAAAGGACAAGCCCCCTCCCTCACAGCAAGACCCATCTATTTAACTCCTCCAAATGGATGTCTTAAAACCGACTGAAGTGTTTCTGGGGACAAGCCCCCTTCCTCAGAGCAAGGCTCCCATTTTGAGGAAGGGGGCTTTGTCCTCAGAAACCCGCCAAGCTGGTTTTGGAAGATCCATTTGAACCAGAGAAGTTCCATCGATGGGCTGAGCTTTTGGTTCCTGGGATATGTACAACGCAGTTATTCACATTTTGTTTTCAAACATTTCTACCTGTGAATAAAGTGCAGAGGATTAATGCACTCAGCATTTGCCACCTTTTTAATTAACCTTCAATTACAAATATAAGGCTTGTGTAGCAATTTTATATAATTTTTTTTTTGCCAATCCCCCCCCACACACACACAAAAGTGGAGTTGCCCTTTAAACACAGTCCATGTGTTTTTGATGCAGAATGAAAAAAGGCACTGGAAGGGCATCTGGTGTGAACCGTCCCTCAAAAATATAAAAAAGATTGGCAAGAATACAGATTGGAGCTTACAGAAGGATAAAATGTTGGCTCCGATTGGCCAAAGAGTGGGGGGGGGGGGGGGAGGAGGAATGAGGGGGGGGAAATAATCAGATGGTGGGGGCCACCTCACATGAGCAGACACAGGTTCACTTTAAAAAAATGAAATAAAATAAAAAAAAAAAAAACAGATCACGAATAAATGAAGAAGATCATAATAAAATGAATAATGTAACACAAAATTACATTATTCAACAAAACAAATCCAGTGATTACAAAGTGTCATATGTGCATTATCATTATGTTAGCTCCTTAATAAAAATATATAAAACATTTTATAGTAATATTAATGATAATAATAAACAATAATATATTTAAAAAATATATATAGTTCATAGTAATAATAATGATAATAAATAACAATATTAAAAATAATATTATATTAAAAAAAAAATGACTATATATATATATATATATATATATATATATATATATATATATATATATATATATATATATATATATATATACACACACATACAGAGAGAGCTGCACGATTCTGGCCAAAATGAGAATCACGATTTTTTTTGCTTAGAATAAAAAGATCACGATTCTCGCAACATAAAATCTTTCACATTATACAAAAAAAAAAAAAAAATTGGGCTAACTTTACTGGTTAGTTTTTTTGTTGTTTTTTTAATTATTTCCAAAAAAATTGCATTTGAAAGACCGCTGCACAAATGTGACATAAAATATTGCATCAACCACCATTTTATTCTCTAGGGTCTCTACTAAAAAAAAATGTATAATATATATATATATATATATATATATATATATATATATATATATATATATATATATATATATATAATTTGACTTTAATTATTATATATGTATAATGTTTGGGGGTTCTACGTAATTTTCTAGCAAAAAAAAAAAAAGACAACAAATGTCAGAAAAAGGTTTAGTGTTTAAGTGGTTAAACTTTCCTCATTTACACAGGAAGTCCATTCCATTGACAAATTGTTACAATGTTTACTTCCACTGCTAAAGAATGGTTTGAAAAAGTGATTCTTGGCAGACTGCCTGTTTTTTTTTTTTTTTCTCCTTTCTTTTGAGGGCTGTGGCTTTAGAAGAGCAAAGAGAATTCTTTGCATAGAAAGATCGCAATGAGGGGGGAAAAAAAAAAAAATTGCGATAACGATTGAACTGCGATTAATCGTGCAGCTCTAATATATAGATCTATATTTTTTTATAGTAATAATAAACAATAATAATAATAATAATAATAAAATGGCAAACCTTTGAATAAGCTGAGATCTTGAAGTAATCCCGGCCCGAACAGCCCTTCTAAAATACTCTCGAAACCTGTAAGAGAAAAAAAAAAAAAAACGCGTTCAGTGATTGGGATTTACTAAAACCGGAGAGAGCAGCAAAATCTGGTGCAGCTGTGCATGGCAGCCAATCAGCTTCTAACTTTTTTAGCTTCTTCAATTTCCCACTTGCCGCCAAATCAAGTATCTGGTACGTCGTTTGCCTTCGGTTCGGGGTGATCTGTAGCTGCAGGCATCGCCCTGGTACCGTTTTTTTTTAAGTGGGCGGTCGGCTCTCTTGTAATAGCAACTGGGGTTGCCACATAGATATTGCAAGCAGTGGGAGGGGACTCCCAGACTCTACACCCCCAACACCCCACCCCCACACTTCTCTCAGGCTCCCCCAACCCACTGAGAGACCCGAGCTACCAGCCGGCATGTTCGCCATCTGACCAGAGACCCATACAAAGCCGGAATCGGCTTTGATCAGGTCTCCACTATGATATCCCGAAAGCAATGACATCACTTCCGGTTTACCTGGGAGGTCATTGGCGCCATTTTTTGGCAAAATTGAAAGTCCGCTGATCTTGGCGTTTTGAATGCTTTCAAGTGCAGAGGAGGGATATGGGGGTCTTATAAACCTCAGATCTCTCCATGAAGAGGACCTGTCACTGCCTATTGCTGTCACTAAGAGGTTTATAGTACTAGTGACAGCAATAAAAGTGATCAAATGTAAAAAAAAAAAAAATAAAAAAAATAAAATATATATTTTTTTAAAATAATGTATTTTATCCTTTTGATTTTTACACTGTTGCTTTAAATTTTTCTTTATTTCCTAAAAAATTTAACATGCCCGTCCCCCTGTGCTAGCGCGCAGTCCCGCACGCATGCAAACAGCGATCGTCCCACGCCACGAACCTCAGATTACGGCCAGTAATTGTAGCACCAGACCTCCTCTGTAGATATAAAAGTGGTAACCTGTAGAAGGTTTTTATAGAATCACCTATGGATAATAAAATTTATGAAGTCTGTCGCCGCTGCGCAGGCGTGCGCAATTTTTAAAGATCGATAGGTCTGGTCTCTATTTACTCGGCGTGACAGTATCTTTTATTTTATTATTTTACAAAAAAAAAAAAAAGTTACATATACAGGTTGGTTTTTTTTCATTAAAATGTTTAAAAAAAAAAAAAAAGTGTATTTTTTCCCACAAAAATTGCATTGACCGCTTCTTTTATTTTATGTCCTCCTATTGCTAAACACTATGGGGGGGCGGGATATAGTAGGCCGATTACACTCACTAAGAAACTCACAAAGCTTAGTTTTAATATAAATCAGTATTAAAATATATCAAATGTAATTGCGAATACTTGCAAGGAAAAAAAAAAAAAAAAAAAAAAAGGGGAGCCTTGGATGCAGAGGCCGCCTGGCCAGAATGAAAGCTAGTGTCAATCATCTGACTCCGCCCACACCATATTAATGCACAAAAATACACATTTGAATTCTAGGAAGCTGTAAAACATTTACTTGATAACTATATCTAAAAATTTGAATTACTCTTCTGAAACTTTTTTTTAGTCATGTGGCTGGCACAGCACCAATCAGGGCTCGTCGGCCACAGATTCACACTGTAGAGGAATACGTCAGAGCAATAGAAGCTCCTCCCCTGAGGATCTTTCCCTGCAGATGTCAAAGAACAGGGAGAGATCATGTGACCACACAACAGCACTTCAGGAATAAGAGACTTCAGGGATTAAAGAAAAAAAAAAAAATTCACTATATTATATATCATTTATGCAAGTTAATTATGGCAATTATCACTTCTCTGTTTGGTAGCACTTTAAGGTAACACATATAAGGTAAACCACATATACGCAAGAACATAAACACATGCGTCGGGGACGCCTACACCTGAAAACGTCGATTGGTATACAGTGCCTTGAAAAAGTATTCATACCCTTTGAAAATTTTCCACATTTTGTCAGGTTACAACCAAAAACATAAATGTATTTTATTGGGATTTTATGTGATAGACCAACACAAAGTGTCACATAATTGTGAAGTGGAAGGAAAATGATAAATGATACAAATAAATATGTGAAAAGTGTGGAGGGGCATTTGTATTCAGCCCCCTTTACTCTGATCCCCCTAACTAAAATCTAGTGAAACCAATTGCACCTAATCAGTTAATAGAGTCCACCTGTGTGTAATTTAATGTCAGTATAAATACAGCTGTTCTGTGAAGCCCTTAGAGGTTTGTTAGAGAACCTTAGTGAACAAACAGCATCATGAAGGCCAAGGAACACACCAGACAGGTCAGGGATAAAGTTGTGGAGAAGTATAAAGCAGGGTTAGGTTATGAAAAAATCTCCCAAGCTTTGAACATCTCACGGAGCTCTGTTCAATCCATCATCAGAAAATGGAAAGAGTATGGCACAACTGCAAACCTTCCAAGACATGGCCGTCCACCTAAACTGACCGGCCGGGCAAGGAGAGCATTCATCAGAGAAGAGCCAAGAGGTCCATGGTAACTCTGGAGGAGCTGCAGAGATCCACAGCTCAGGTGGGAGAATCTGTCCACAGGACAACTATTAGTCGTGTTCTCCACAAATCTGCCCTTTATGGAAGAGTGACAAGAAGAAAGACATTGGTGAAAGAAAGTCATAAGAAGACCTGTTTGCAGTTTGTGAGAAGCCATGTGGAGGACACAGCAAACATGTGGAAGAAGGTGATCTGGTCAGATGAGACCAAAATTCAACTTTTTGGCCTAAAAGCAAAACTAACACTGCATATCACCCTGAACACACCATCCCCACCGTGAAACATGGTGGTGGCAGCTTCATGTGGTGGGGATGCTTTTCTTCAGCAGGGACAGGGAAGCTGGTCAGAGTTGATGGGAAGATGGATGGAGACAAATACAGGACAATCTTGGAAGAAAACCTGTTAGAGTCTGCAAAAGACTTGAGACTGGGGTGGAGGTTCACCTTCCAGCAGGACAACGACCCGAAACATCCAGCCAGAGCTACAATGGAATCGTTTAGATCAAAGCATATTCATGTGTTAGAATGGCCCAGTCACAGTCCAGACCTAAATCACATTGAGAATCTGTGGCAAGACTTGAAAATTGCTGTTCACAGACGCTCTCCATCCAATCTGACAGAGCTTGAGATATTTTGTAAAGAAGAAGAATGGGCAGAAATGTCCTCTCTAGATGTGCAAAGCTGGTAGAGACATCCCCAAAAAGACTTGTAGAGAAAGGGGGTTCTACAAAGTATTGACTCCGGGGGGCGCCATACAAATGCCGCACACACACACACACACACACACACACACACTTTTCACATACTTATTTGTAAAAAATTTTGAAAACCATTTATCATGTCCACAACATACTCACACCTTGATCTACTTTATATTTTTAGCAGCCAAAATCACAATAGCATGGAAAAGGCCCATCATGGACATTGCGACAGCAAAACGAAAACTCACATGGATCAGGTTGAATGAGAAAATAGTGAGTGTCCTACGAGAAAAACAATTCATTTTTGCCAAAATATGGTACCCTTGGCTTACTTACTTACAGGCACCGAATGACTGAATCTTACAATACGAATAAGTTGATGCAGGATCCCCAGACAGGTTCATTTCTTTTCTTCTTCACTTCTCCTTTTTTTGTCTTTTTTTGTTCTCTTAACTTTGGACAGCCTTGGCATCACGTCCTCTTAACTTTTTCTTTTTTATTTAAGTTCTTGATGTTTGTATTTGGGGGGCAGGGGTCCCTTTGTGGAACCGTTACAATGCTTGGCAAAGGGGAATACTTTGGGAACCGCGGTCGCTGGACGTGGGCTTTACTTCATGTTGGGCCTACTTCCAGGGATTTAAGATGATCTTGACCTCGATATCTTGGGTTTTGTTGTCCCACACTATGATCCAAGGGGTGATCGTATGGAAGACCACTTCCTAGCGTCCACAAATCGTTTTGATGTTTTATACCCAACGTTCAACCACAAAATATGCTATTCTGGTTCACTTCTGATGGTGGTCAAATGCTAACGAATACCCACCAATTGCTAAGATTTGATGTTTTGTCCCCCCCCCGCCCGCCACCTCTGTACCATTGTCTGAACAGAGCTTGCGGAGATTGTTCACCGCTCTGCACAGTGCTCGCTCGTTACTTCTACTCTTTTTTTAAAACATTAATAAAAACGATTGAAACAGAAAAAACATTTATCATTTTCCTTCCACTTCACAATTATGTGACACTTTGTGTTGGTCTATCACATAAAATCCCAATAAAATACATTTATGTTTTTGGTTGTAACATGACAAAATGTGGAAAATGTCAAGGGGTGTGAATACTTTTTCAAGGCACTGTACACGTTCCAGATCGTCGCCCACATCAGAGTGAGAGCAATAATTCCAACACCACACCTCCTCCATAACACTAAACTGATGACATATAGGGGGCTTTTGAAGTGTCGCCTATAGAAAATATAGGGGGTACTGAAGTATGTCGCCATTTCACGGGCGCACACAAAATTTAAGGGTTGACATGTTGGGTATCCGTTTACTCGGTGCAACCTCATCTTTTATATTTTACCAAAAATGCGGATAGTTTATTGCGTTTGTTTGCCCTAAAATTCACTTTAGTGCGTTTTTTTTTTTTATCTTAAATTTTGCGTCTCCTAGACCTTTGGGGTAATATAGTGTGGCTAAAAAATTGGAACCACCGCTAGGTTATTCTCTAGGGTGTCCGCTTTCAGAAAATATATCATGTTTGGGGGTTTTGTGTAATCTTCAGGCCTAAAATGATTTAAAAGTTTAAAAAGGAAGCCTGTATGGAAAATATGGGGCATCTGTATGGAAAGAGTCTGTATGGAAAACATGGGACCCTGTATGGAGAATGGAAAACAAGGGAGCCTCTATGGAAAACATGGGCGCCTCTATGGAAAACATGGGCGCCTCTATGGAAAACATGGGCGCCTCTATGGAAAACAAGGGCGCCTCTATGGAAAACATGGGCGCCTCTATGGAAAACATGGGCGCCTCTATGGAAAACATGGGCGCCTCTATGGAAAACATGGGCGCCTCTATGGAAAACAAGGGCGCCTCTATGGAAAACAAGGGCGCCTCTATGGAAAACATGGGCGCCTCTATGGAAAACATGGGCGCCTCTATGGAAAACAAGGGCGCCTCTATGGAAAACAAGGGCGCCTCTATGGAAAACATGGGCGCCTCTATGGAAAACATGGGCGCCTCTATGGAAAACATGGGCGCCTCTATGGAAAACATGGGCGCCTCTATGGAAAACATGGGCGCCTCTATGGAAAACATGGGCGCCTCTATGGAAAACATGGGAGCCTCTATGGAAAACATGGGAGCCTCTATGGAGAATATGGGCGCCTGGTATGGCAAATCACTCCTAAAAATGACAGTTTCCTGCCGGCTTTAAGATTTTAGGCCTCGAGAACTCGGGCTTTGCTTCACCGCCTTGTCACCTGTCTTAACCCCATAGTGCTCTACAAGCAGTTGCAAAGCAGTGTTTCTTGGGCTTACAGTTTTTACCGGTGCGCCCGAGAAACAACCCTACAGTGCGGCCGGCTGGTCACGAAAGCAAACAGAGACCAGATCGTTTCTGATCCCCTCTATGGCCTTGGAGGTCCAGAGTTGACGTCATGACATCACGTCTGGTCTAGGGCAGAAGTAAAACAAATTTTTATTTTTTAAAAAGGCAAAAAAAAAAAAAAAAGGGAGATATTTGGGGCCTTTTGACCCCAGATCTCTCCATAAAGGAGGACTTGTTATCCGTGTCGCCGGCTAGTCACGCAGGTGATCAAAGCGTAGATACGCTTTGATCATCTCTATGGCCTTGGAGGACCGGAGCAACGTCATGACATCACTTCTGGTTCTGGGTGAAAGTAAACAAGTTTTTCAAGTAAAATATCAAAACAACATTTTTTTTAATCTTTTTTTTTTTTTTTTTTTAAAAAGCAAAAAAGGTAAAAGTAGAGGTTTTGGGTCTTTTTGACCCCAGATCTCTCCATAAAGAGGACCTGTCATCCTTAATTCTTTTACAATGTACAGCATATAAAACAAAAATAACAAAAAAATAAAAAAATTGATAGCGCCCCCATCCCTCACATTTTTTTTTTTTTAAATATCTAGATCAGGGTTTGATGTAGCTCAGTGCCAGGATTAGTGTTTGGGTCAAGGTCAAAAGGTTAATATTAGTGTCAGGGAAAAAAAAAAAATTAAAATTTTTTAATTTGAATGCAAAAAACACAATGCATAACCCAAATGTTTGGGTAAAATATAAACAAATTATGTTTTGCCGAGTAAATAGATACCAAACATGTCACGCTTTAAAAAACTGCGTACGCTCGTACAATGGCGCCACACGAAAAATTTTACTATCCATAGGCGACATTTTAAAAGCCTTTACAGGTTACTACTTCAGATGTACAGAGGAGGTCCGGTGCTGGAATTACTGCCCCGTGATCTGATGTTCGTGGTGATACCTCACATGCGTGGGAGGATTGCGGTTTCTATGCGTGCGGGACCAACGGGTGCGGGAGGGGGGGGGGGCTCAATTTAATTTTTTTTTTTAACAATTTATTTGTGCATTGTCGCCTTAAAATAAATTTTATTGCTGTAACAAGGAATGTAAACATCCTTGTGAGGGTAATAGACAGTGGTAGGGACTCTTAATTGTGAGATCCGGGGTCTACAAGATACCAAATCCCTCCTCTGCTCTTAAAATTATTAAAAAAAAAAAAAAAAAAAAAAAACACCAAGATCGTGTTTTTTGATTTTTGAAAATGGTGCCGTTTACATCCAGGTAACCCCGCCCCTTCCTGGAAGTGATGTCATGTCATTGCTTCTGGGTTACCATAGCTGAAAGCCGATCCCTAGTCTCTGTTTAGCTCTCCGATCGGCCGGCAAAAAGCCGCAGAAGGTAGATTTGCTTATAAAAGCAATCCAGGGGCTAGTTAGCCAATAGGATTGCTTTTACAGGAGAGATGACTGTTGGCTCTACTAAAAACGGTATCAGAGTGATACCTGCAGCTGGACATCATCATAGTTCACCACTTCAGCCCCGGAAGGATTTACCCACTTCCTGACCAGGCCATTTTTTTGGCGATATGGCACTGCGTCACTTTAACTGACAATTGCGCGGTCGTGCGACGCTGTACCCAAACAAAATTGACGTCCTTCTTTCCCCACAAATAGAGCTTTCTTTTTGGTGGTATTTGATCACCTCTTTTTGTGCTATAAACAAAAAAAGTGCAACAATTTTGAAAAAAAAAAAAAATAATAATAATAATTTCTTCTTCTGTTTAGACCAATATGTATTCTTCTACATATTTTTGGTAAAAAAAAAAAAAAAAATAAATAATAATAATATCCCAATTAGCGGAAATTGATTGGTTTGCGCAAAAAGTTATCACGTCTACAAAATAGGGGATAGATTTATGGCATTATTATTATTATTATTTTTTTTTTTTTTACTAGTAATGGCGGTGATCTGCGATTTTTAAATCAGGACTGCGACATTGCGGCGGACAGATCGGACACTTTTTTTGGGACCACTTATACAGTGATCAGTGCTATAAAAATGCACCGATTACTGTAGGTCACTGTCAGGGAAGCGGTTAACACCAGGGGGCGATCAAAGGGTTAAATGTGTGGGGGGTGGGAATGCTGACAGCGATTCGCGCAGGAGAAGCCAGCCTGACACAGTACAACTGCGGCGGCTGGTCGGGAAATGGTTAAAGTGCGTATTTTGCCAAAATTTAAACCATATATAAGAATTACAAACACTGAATCCTATTTCCAGCCCACTGCCATCATTCTGAAGGATCCAGAAGTTTTAGGCCGGGTTCACACTACTGCGAATCGGATGTGGAGTTTCCTCACTTTCCAATTCTCATGACAGGAGACTGTGTGAGATCGGCTCTCAATGGAGGCGGTTCAGACATCTCCGGGGCAGCGGTGGAGCGCACACAGCGGAAGGCGTCCTCCTGTGCGTCTTTGGCTCCGTTTTTTAGTCCAAAAATTCGGACCTGAAACGGTGAACCCACCCGGATAATGGCCGACAATAAAATTCATATTTATTTAAAATCATGATATTAATTAACCATTTGCCTACCGGGTACTTTTCCACCCAACCCCCCATCCTGCCCGTGCCAAATTTTCAGCGCTGTCACACTTTGAATGACAATTACGCAGTCCATGCTTCACTGTACCCATAGGACATTTCTATCATTTTTTTTTCCACACAAATAGAACTTTTCTTTTGGCGGTATTTAATCACTGCTGGGTTTTTTTTTGTTTTTTTTTTTTTGCTAAATAAACGAAAAAAGGACCGAAAGTTTTGAAAAAAAAAAAAAAAAAAAAAAAACCACAAGAAAAATTTTTCATAGTTTGTTATAAAATGCTGCAAATGGGTTATTTCTCTCCTTCACTGATGTGCGCCGATCGTCAGTGTAGATGTCCCTTCAACACAAAGCCAGTTATCGACTCTCCTCTCTTCACGCTGTCAGTGTGAGGAAAGGAATGCCGATAACCGGCCTGTGTTTACAGCTGTCATTGTGGCGCAGCTGATCACGTGGTAAAGCGCGCGCTGTGATTGGCCCCAAATCGGTGATCAGCAGAGTTCGAAGGGCTCCCAATTACGGGGAGGACACGCCCATGTACACCCTCCTGGGCAAAAGTAAGCGCGCGCTGTAGCCGTCTATTATCTAAAACTGGTTAGAAAAAGTTGAAATTACCGATTTGGGGCCAATCACAGCGCGCGCTTTACCACGTGATCAGCTGCGCCACAATGACAATTGTGACAATGAAAATTATTTATAGAGATAGAGATGATAGAGATAGAGATAGAGATGATAGAGATAGAGATAGAGATGATAGAGATAGAGATAGAGATAGAGATGATAGAGATAGAGATAGAGATGATAGAGATAGAGATAGAGATGATAGAGATAGAGATGATAGAGATGATAGAGATAGAGATGATAGAGATAGAGATAGAGATAGAGATGATAGAGATAGAGATGATAGAGATAGAGATGATAGAGATAGAGATGATAGAGATAGAGATGATAGAGATAGAGATAGAGATGATAGAGATAGAGATGATAGAGATAGAGATGATAGAGATAGAGATAGAGATGATAGAGATAGAGATGATAGAGATAGAGATGATAGAGATAGAGATGATAGAGATAGAGATGATAGAGATAGAGATGATAGAGATAGAGATGATAGAGATGATAGAGATAGAGATGATAGAGATAGAGATAGAGATGATAGAGATAGAGATAGAGATAGAGATGATAGAGATAGAGATGATAGAGATAGAGATAGAGATAGAGATGATAGAGATAGAGATGATAGAGATAGAGATGATAGAGATGATAGAGATAGAGATGATAGAGATGATAGAGATAGAGATGATAGAGATAGAGATGATAGAGATGATAGAGATAGAGATGATAGAGATAGAGATAGAGATGATAGAGATAGAGATGATAGAGATAGAGATAGAGATGATAGAGATAGAGATAGAGATAGAGATGATAGAGATAGAGATAGAGATAGAGATGATAGAGATAGAGATAGAGATAGAGATAGAGATGATAGAGATAGAGATAGAGATGATAGAGATAGAGATGATAGAGATAGAGATGATAGAGATAGAGATGATAGAGATAGAGATGATAGAGATAGAGATGATAGAGATAGAGATGATAGAGATAGAGATAGAGACATATATATATATATATATATATATATATATATATATATATATATATATATATATATATATATATATATATAATAAATCATTTTATTATATAGAATTCTTTTTTATTTCTGTTTTGGCACCAAAAATTTCCATTTGCTGCAAAAGTAAAGCAAAAAAATAAAAAAACGGAGAAGCTGCAAAGTATCGGACAGAGATGACCGGCAGACAGGCAGCATTCAACGTTTTTTTTTTGTTTTTTTTTTTTTTGAGTAATCTTATATTGGATTTCCAAAAATAATAAGAATCCTTTTGTTATTACAACGCTGATGTTGCAGAATGAAAGCGTGTGACTTTAGGTCTCCTTTAGGCTGCGTTCACACCTGAGCGTTTCAAAGTCGCGCGTTTTTGTTCAGGTCACCAATGTAAAAAGGCAGAAAAAAAAAACAAACAAACAAACAAACCTGCCACAAAGAAGCTCACTTTTTTTTGTTTTTGCTTTTTTGAGCTTAGGGCGTTTTTTGGATCATTTTGCTTCAGGTGACAAAAACGCTCAGATTAGAACAGGTGCCATTAAAATGAATAGAATTTTGCTTGTTGGGCGTTATTTACGGCGTTTTAAGAGCTGAAAAGACACTCCGGTGTGAATGCAGCCTTAAAAGGGGTTGTAAAACCTCGTGCATCCTATGCATTAAGGTAAATAAAAAAAAAAAAAAACACCTGGCAGTGACCGCCCCCCTCGGCCGACACAACCCCCCCCCCCCGTTTTACTCAGGAATTTCACCTCTGTCTGGGGTTCTTATCTCTCGATTGGATAGATTGATAGAAGCACAGCCATTGGCTCCCGCTGCTGTCAATCAAATCCAAAGACGCGGGGGTGGGGCTGGGGGGTGCGGCATTCAGGTCTGTGGACGCAAATGCTGGACTTGGGAGCGCGCCTGCACGGTAACCCCCCCCTCCCCGGGTGGAGCACTTCTACTAGGAGGATATCTGATGTGGGGAGGAGCTGAGAGAGCCGCCGAGGGACCCCAGAAGAGGAGGATCAGGGCCACTCTGTGCACAACGAGCTGCACAGTGGAGGTAAGTATGACGTTGTTTATAAAAAAGTGCGAACCTTTACAATCACTTTAAGCCCTGAAGTCACAGCAATAGTAACAAAAAAAGAATAAAAGAACGAACTGCAATGACTGAACCATCAGAGGATTTGTGTACAGAAGGGGGGGAGGGGTTGTGGTTTGCTCCAGGAAAGGCTTTTAGAACACTTAAATCTGCTTACAGGTTTACAAACCAATTCTCACACTTCTTCTTCTCACACTTCTCTCCTACATATAAAAATCAAAAAAAATTGCTAGAGAATTAGCAAATACACACACATACTTTAGCGGATACCCTAGGGAATAAAATGGCGGTCGTTGCAAATTTTTTTATGTCACACCGTCTTTGCGCAGAAACTTTTCAAATGCGATTTGTTTTGAGGGGGGGGGGGGGGTGAGACTTTCTTGAATTAAAAAACCCAAAAACCCAATACTTACTACAATTTTTTTTGTAAAATGTGAAAGATGACATTACACCGAGTAAATAGATACCAAACATGTCACGCTTTAAAATTGCGCCCGCTCGTGGAATGGCGCCAAACTACGGTAAATCTCCATAGGTGACGCAGGTTTGCATCGGCTTGTGGAATAGCGGCAAACTACGGCGCTTAAAAATCTCCAAAGGCGACACTTTAAACTCCTTTACAGGTTACCAGTTTAGAGTAACGGAGGAGATCTAGGGCTGGAATTATTGCTCTTACTCTTGACGATCGCAGTCCATATCTCACATGTGTGGTTTGAACACCATTTACATACACAGGAGTGCAAACTATGTATGCATTCGCTTCTGCGTGCAAGCACAGGGGGATGGGGGCGCTTTAAAAAATAAATAAATAATTCTTTTAGTTATTTTATTTTTACACTTTGTCTTTTATTTTATTTTTACACTTTGTCTTTTATTTTTTAATCGCTTTTATCCCTATTAGCCCTCTTATACATGATACTCCTGTTTGAGCTTCTGCTTTTTCAGAATTTTTTATTTTTTTTAATGTATTTTAGCGCATACAGTATCTCACAAAGTAAGTACACCCCTCACATTTGTGTAAATCTTTTCTTCTTATCTTTTCATGTGACAACACTGAAGAAATGACACTTGTCTACAATGTAAAGTAGTGAGTGTACAGCTTGTATAACAGTGTAAATTTGCTGTCCCCTCAAAATAACTCAACACACAGCCATTAATGTCTAAACCGCTGGCAACAAAAGTCAGTACACCCCTAAGTGAAAATGTCCAAATTGGGCCCAATTAGCCATTTTCCCTCCCCGGTGTCATGTGACTCGTTAGTGTTACAAGGTCTCAGGTGTGAATGGGGAGCAGGTGTGTTAAATTTGGTGTTATCGCTCTCACTCTCTCATACTGGTCACTGGAAGTTCAACATGGCACCTCATGGCAAAGAACTCTCTGAGGATCTGAAAAAAAAGAATTGTTGCTCTACATAAAGATGGCCTAGGCTATAAGAAGATTGCCAAGACCCTGAAACTGAGCTGCAGCGCGGTGGCCAAGACCATACAGCGGTATAACAGGACAGGTTCCACTCAGAACAGGCCTCACCATGGTCCACCAAAGAAGTTGAGGTCACGTGCTCAGCGTCATATCCAGAGGTTGTCTTTGGGAAATAGACGTATGAGTGCTGCCAACATTGCTGCAGAGGTTGTAGGGGTGGGGGGTCAGCCTGTCAGTGCTCAGACCATACGCCGCACACTGCATCAAATTAGTCGGCATGGCTGTCGTCCCAGAAGGAAGCCTCTTCTAAAGATAAAGAAAGCCCGCAAACAGTTTGCTGAAGACAAGCAGACTAAGGACATGGATTACTGGAACCATGTCCTGTGGTCTGAGGAGACCAAGATAAACGTATTTGGTTCAGATGGTGAGAAGCGTGTGTGGGGGCAACCAGGTGAAGAGGACAAAGACAAGTGTGTCTTGTCTACAGTCAAGCATGGTGGTGGGAGTGTCATGGTCTGGGGCTGCATGAGTGCTGCCGGCACTGGGGAGCTACAGATCATTGAGGGAACCATGAATGCCAACATGTACTGTGACATACTGAAGCAGAGCATGATCCCCTCCCTTCAGAGACTGGACCGCAGGGCAGTATTCCAACATGATAACCACCCCAAATACACCTCCAAGACCACCACTGCCTTGCTAAAGAAGCTGAGGGTAAAGGTGATGGACTGGCCAAGCATGTCTCCAGACTTAAACCCTATTGATCATCTGTGGGACATCCTCAAACGGAAGGTGGAGGAGCGCAAAGTCTCTAACATCCACCAGCTCTGTGATGTCATCATGGAGGAACCGCACCTTAAATTCACATTGTGAGAGTTGTAATTTTAGCATTTTGAAATTGTGGGCAGAGTCTTGGCGATTAAACCACCTAAGTGTAAATGCAGCCTTAAAGTAAAAAAATGAAATAAAAAAAAATAAAAAAAAAAAACACACAAACACAAATAAACACACCACACCTTCAGCATGCAACACCCCCCCCCCCCCAACCATTAACATTACAGGCTTTTGTTTTTTGCCAAATTCTGGCAGAGAAAAATGCTGCTTATTTTCATAAGGCCTAAAGGCTGCCAAAAAAGGGAAAAAAAAAAAAAAAAAAAGCTTTGCCATCATATATCCTCGATTAACCCTTTTGCTGTCAGGTCTGTACCTGGGGGGGGGTTCACACACACAATCCGGTGGCTGCAGCTACCAGATTGTGTATGAAACTGACAGGCAGACTCCGACTTAAAAAAAATCTCCATAGGCGACGCTTTAAACGCCTTTACAGGTTACCAGTTTAGAGTTAGAGGAGGTCTAAGTGCTAGAATTATTGCTCTCACTCCAAAGTTCACGGGGATACCTCACATGTGTGGTGCGAATACCGTTTAACATATGTGCACGAGGCTTACACACATGGCGTTCGCTTCTGCACACAAGCATGGAATGGGGGCACTTGAATTTTTTTATTTTTACACTGTCCCTTTAGTTTATTTATATTTATATATCACTTTTATTCCTATTACAAGGAATATAAACATCCCTTGTAATAGAAATAATGATGACAGGTCCTCTTTATGGAAAGATCTGAGCTCAAAAAGACCCCAAATCTCTCCTCTACCTTTAAAAGCAAAAGATCAAAAAGAAAAATTTGATCTTTCACAAAAAAAAAAAAAAAAATTATAATATATATATATATATATATATCTCATAATATCTTCTTCCTGCCTGGACGGGAAGTGACGTCGCTCCAGTCCTCCAAGGCCATAGAGTGGAACAGAGAGGATCTATTCTGCGATTGCCTATGGGCGCAAATGACCGCACCGCCGGATCGTTTCTTGGGCGTACCGGAGGAAACGGTAAGCTCGAGAAACAGCAGTGAGCGGATTGGGGGGGGGGGGGGGGGGGGGGTTTGCGGGTGTTGGACACGCCCCCTCTGGCCACTTCAGAAGCCGTTCCAGCAGCTCATGAGAGAGCCAGCTGCTGGAGGGGGAGGGGGGGATGGTGGAGAGATGTGTCCCCTCCTGCCATTTTGGAAACCATTCAAGCAGCTCATGAGAAAGCCGGCCGTCTGCTGAAAAAAAACAGTCCCGGGGTTATAGCGGACAGCTTCAGCCATAATCCCGGTAAATCGCAACGTTTACAGCGGTAAGGGCCAGTTCTCACCAGTCCAGCGCGTTTTTTTTTTCTGCATCAAAAACGCATAGAAAGTAGGTTATGTGGTTTTCAACGGCATAGTTCACACCAGTGTGTTCCAATTCCATAAAAAAAAAAAAAAGTAGAACATGCTGCATTTTTCCTGCACTGGAACGCTGTAAAAAGCATCAAAAACTCACGAGAACGCACCAAAAACACACTGGAACGCCCATGTTTTTTATTTAAGGTTAAGGAAAAAAAAAAGCACTAGATTGCATCAAAAACGCACCAAAAACGCACTGGAACGCATCAAAAACGTGCATGCAAAAAAGCATCTGGAGCGCATCTGGACTGCGTTTCTATGGTGTGAACTGGCCCTAAGTGGTTAATATTATGCATTTTTTTGCTCAAAATGTATAAAACGCACCTAAACTTATTGTAACATTAGAGGCTTTTTGTTTCTGCCAAAGTCTTGCTGGAAACATGCTGCTTATTTTCATAAAGCCGAAAAGAGCTGCCAAAAAAAAAAAAAAAAAAAAAAAAAAAAGAAAAGAAAAAGGAAGCTTTGCTGTCATCGATCATCAATTAAAACGATACTTAAACGTTACATCAAAGCATAGATTAGGAAAGCACTCAACTACCAGAATCTATCCGCTCGTCAGCTCAAAAAACACATCACACCGGCTTTTAATAATCGATAGGAAAACACAAAAGGGTGAAAATATATAATTCATAACTTTCATTCAGGAACACTTAAAAAGGTATCATAACCACCAAACACAATTCTCCCCCCCCCCTCCCCCTCCCCTAAAGTGATCGAGCGTTTCACCCTCAGCGGCTCTGCTGCATCCTACGGATAGAGCTGGCAGCATTACAGGGAAATCTTCATTACCGCTCCTGCAATTTGTCAAAAAATGTATTTGCATGCGTTCCTCTTATCAGTGAATCCAAACAATGTGGATCCAAACCCCCATGACTAATTAACCCGGGCGCCAAATTATGCAAAAAGCATGAATATCATTTAAAAAAAAAAAAAAATTAACTTAAAAAAAAAAAAAAAACACCACACACACACCATTCACTGTTCTTCAAAAGATACAATTCATTTAAAAAAAAAAAAAAAAAAAATCAAAGATCAAAAAAAAAAAAATAAACACAACCGTTGCTTAAAAAAAATGTAACTCTGCTGCGCTGGGCCTCACATTTTGCAGCACTTCCTCAAATAAAAAAATAAATAAATAAATAAAAAGACACCGCCTTCCAAGAAACTGCATTACTAGAAATGCTGCT
>NC_133331.1:8687536-8718016 GCF_042186555.1 Aquarana catesbeiana
AGGTGTGTGCCTTTCCAAATCATGTCCAATCAACTGAATTTACCACAGGTGGGCTCCAATCAAGTTGTAGAAACATCTCAAGGATGATCACCTGGGAGGAGCCTGTGCTACTTATGCCCCTGGGAGGAGCCTGTGCTACTTATGCCCCTGGGGAGGAGCCTGTGCTACTTATGCCCCTGGGGAGGAGCCTGTGCTACTTATGCCCCTGGGAGGAGCCTGTGCTACTTATGCCCCTGGGGAGGAGCCTGTGCTACTTATGCCCCTGGGGAGGAGCCTGTGCTACTTATGCCCCTGGGGAGGAGCCTGTGCTACTTATGCCCCTGGGGAGGAGCCTGTGCTACTTATGCCCCTGGGGAGGAGCCTGTGCTACTTATGCCCCTGGGGAGGAGCCTGTGCTACTTATGCCCCTGGGGAGGAGCCTGTGCTACTTATGCCCCTGGGGAGGAGCCTGTGCTACTTATGCCCCTGGGGAGGAGCCTGTGCTACTTATGCCCCTGGGGAGGAGCCTGTGCTACTTATGCCCCTGGGGAGGAGCCTGTGCTACTTATGCCCCTGGGGAGGAGCCTGTGCTACTTATGCCCCCTGGGGAGGAGCCTGTGCTACTTATGCCCCTGGGGAGGAGCCTGTGCTACTTATGCCCTGGGGAGGAGCCTGTGCTACTTATGCCCCTGGGGAGGAGCCTGTGCTACTTATGCCCCTGGGGAGGAGCCTGTGCTACTTATGCCCCTGGGGAGGAGCCTGTGCTACTTATGCCCCTGGGGAGGAGCCTGTGCTACTTATGCCCCTGGGGAGGAGCCTGTGCTACTTATGCCCCTGGGGAGGAGCCTGTGCTACTTATGCCCTGGGGAGGAGCCTGTGCTACTTATGCCCCTGGGGAGGAGCCTGTGCTACTTATGCCCTGGGGAGGAGCCTGTGCTACTTATGCCCCTGGGGAGGAGCCTGTGCTACTTATGCCCCTGGGGAGGAGCCTGTGCTACTTATGCCCCTGGGGAGGAGCCTGTGCTACTTATGCCCCTGGGGAGGAGCCTGTGCTACTTATGCCCCTGGGAGGAGCCTGTGCTACTTATGCCCCTGGGGAGGAGCCTGTGCTACTTATGCCCCTGGGGAGGAGCCTGTGCTACTTATGCCCCTGGGGAGGAGCCTGTGCTACTTATGCCCCTGGGGAGGAGCCTGTGCTACTTATGCCCCTGGGGAGGAGCCTGTGCTACTTATGCCCCTGGGGAGGAGCCTGTGCTACTTATGCCCCTGGGGAGGAGCCTGTGCTACTTATGCCCCTGGGTTTTTTCTGTTTTTTTTAATTTGCAAAGATTTCAAAACAAACTTCTTTCACGTTATTATGGGGTATTGTCTGTAGAATTTTTAGGAAAATAATGAATTTAATCCATTTTGGAATAAGGTAACAAATAGTGAATATAGTGATTACTTTCCGGATGCACTGCGTGAGATATAGATATGAGATATAGATATATTATATACACACACAATGTATCCAGAAAGTATTCACGTCGCTTCATTTTTTCCTTTTTTTTTTTTTTTTTTTAAAGCAGAGGCCCTAGAGAATAAATTGGCAGGTGTTGGAATTTTTTTATGCAGCACTATATTTGTGCAGGGGTTTATGAACGCTTTTTTGGGAAAAAAAAAAAAAAAAAATACATTTAGAATTTTAACCAAAAAAAAAAAAAAATATTATATAATTATATATATATATATATATATATATAATATATATATATATATATATATATATATATATATATATATATATATATATATATATAATGATGTTACGCCAACGCGCTGAACAACGTAAAAATTTTACTATGCATAGGTGACGCCTTAAAAGCCTTTACAGGTCACCACTTTAGATGTACAAAGGAGGTCTGCTGCTAGAATAACTGCCCATGATTTGACATTCGTGGCGACACCTCACATGTGTGGGACGATCGCTGTTTGAGCCTTTGCATGGCTAGCATTGGGAGATGGGAGCACTTTTTATTTAAATTCTTACACTGCTGCTTTCAATTATTTTTATTGCTGTCAGAAGGAATGTAAGCATCCCATGTGACAGTAAGAGGCATGTGCCAGTTACTCTTTATGGAAAGATCTACAAGACCCCAAATCCCTACTCCGCCCTTAAAAATATATATATATATATATATATATATATATATATTATATATATATATATATATATATATATATATATATATATATATATACACATACACAAGATCGGTGTTTTTGGATACTAATCGATTTTCGAAATAATGGCGCCATTCACATTTCGGTGAACGGGACGCGATGCCATTGCTTCCGGGTTACCATTGTGGATACTTGATCAAAGCTGATCTACAACTAGCCAGCAGATGAGCCAGCTGGTAGCTCGGGTCTCCCGGTTGGACTGGAGAGCACCGTGCACGCCGTAGAAGGCGGGAGGGAAACATCCAGTGATGTACTACCAGGTACGCGATTTGGCGGCAATACTGCTTTTTAGCCACTAGGTGGCGCTGTCAGTATAGGAATTCATTACAGAAAATTAGGGGATTTTTTTGTCTAGTTTGCATAAAGGTTTTATAAATAGACCCCCCCCCCCCCCTCAATGGTCTCACCTCCTATGGAGTGTCACTTCCTCTCCGGCCTAAATGCTACAAACATGTCACTTAATGAGAGCCGGGAAAGGAGGACACCATTATAGAAGATAAATGGTCTTCAATTACAATTGGAGGGTTTCTAGTCTGTAGGTGGGCAAAGGTTGAAGTGGTAATACCGGGATCGTGTTTCAGGTTACAACCATGATCCCAGTAGGTTTTTTTTTCCTGTAGACCCGGCGACACTCCTATGTAAAAGTGATCCAAGCAGCTATAGAGCCACTGGATCACTTTTACAGGCCGTGGCAGAAGGGTGTCCGGGTGTCCCCCCCCCTGCTATCTTTACTGGGCTCTCCTATCCAATTGGGGGGGGCACGGTGAGGATGCGACTGGCAGAATCACCTTCCTGACACACAATGAGAGCATGTGCGACATCAGAAACCGGAAGAAACGAGATTTCGGCACTTCCGGTTTCGAAAGCCATTACCTGCATTGTGAAAGCATCCGGATCAACTCGATCTCGGTGTAATCAGATGCATTGGAAGCCAGAGGAGAGATCTGAGGTCTAACAGAACCCAGATCTCTCCATAAAAAAGACGAGCCTGCAAGGCCCATGTATCATGAGAGGTTGTTCATCCCTAGGGTTAGCAATAAAGTTGAAAAAAAAAAAAAAAATTGAATAAAACTAAAAATAAAATTTAAAGCTTCCCAGCCCCCCCCCCCCCCCCAAACATCAGAGCAAGAGCAATCATTTTTGGCACCAAACCTCCTGGTGTAACCGTAAACCCATAAAGACATTTAAAGTTTCGCCTATTGAGATTTTAAGTCCGGTAGTTTGGCGCCGCTCCCAGAGAGCGCGCAATTTTAAAGCGTGACATGTTAGGCATCTATTTACTCCGCGTAACTTCATCTTTTATGTTTAACCAATTAAGTATTATATTTGTGTTTTTTTGTGCATTAAAAATTAATTGAAGTGTATTTTATCCCAAAAAAAAACTTGCATTTGAAAAAAAAATAAAAAAAAAAAAAAAAAAACAACACACTGCAAAACCCATTTTGAGGGCTTCCGCTTAAAAATAAAAAAAAATTCTATATATATTTTTGCAGGTAGGAGAGAAAAAAAAAAAGTGTCAGACTAGGCCGCGTGTTGAAGTGGTTAAAATAAAAAAGGGATGCAGACACTGCAACTTTCCTCATCAGAACACAGAGTACCAGGGGATTATAATGAACCAACTGGACGTCGTCGTCGTCCCCCAGCCAGGAAATGAGGCTCTATGGGACATGCTGCAGCTCCAAGGCACACATTAAGGCTTAATGTGCACGGGACGCTGAGGGAACCTCCTGTGAAAGAATTTTTTTTGACAACTTCAAACCGGCGTTTTAAAAACACCCGTTTTGCTGCGTTTGCGTCTAGGAGCGTTAATTGAAGATGACATCATAGGACCCTCCCAAAGCCCAAAAAACAGTATTATTCAACTATTTCAGCATTCTGTGAGACCAGAGTGGCAGCAGCTGAGAGCAGCGGTGTACTTGTACTATGAACCTCAATTTCGGTGCTTTTACACTATAAATTCCATAATGAGCATATGTGTGGGGAAAAAAAAAATGCTACTTTAATATAATTGAATTTTTATATTGCAATTGATTAGTATATTTTTTTTGTTTATTTTTTATTATAAGCTGTATATGTAATTTCTTTTTATTTATTTAGTCTTTCAAAATTTAATTGCAATTTTTTTTTTATATTTAATTTTTAAATTGCATAGTTACATAGTTACATAGTAGGTGAGGTTGAAAAAAGACACAAGTCCATCAAGTCCAACCTATGTGTGTGATTATGTGTCAGTATTGCATTGTATATCCCTGTATGTTGTGGTCATTCAGGTGCTTATCTAATAGTTTCTTGAAGCTATCAATGCTCCCCGCTGAGACCACCGCCTGTGGAAGGGAATTCCACATCCTTGCCGCTCTTACAGTAAAGAACCCTCTACGTAGTTTAAGATTAAACCTCTTTTCTTCTAATTTTAATGAGTGGCCACGAGTCTTGGTAAACTCTTGCAATTGCAATTGATTAGAATTTGTTTAATTTTTGTTTTTAAAGCTGTATGTATAATTTCATTTTTTTATGCAAATTTTAATTGCAATTTTTTAAATACTTTTAATTAACCCTAAACGTAAACCCTAACTTGTTCTTCACGGGGAAAACCCTAACCCTCTAGCCCTAATGGGAAACCCTGACTAGAAACCATAACACCATGACCCTAACCTTGTTCTCAAGGGGAAACCCCTAACCATAACCCCCCTAACCCTAAAGGGAAACCCTAACCGGAAACCCTAACTTGTTCTTCAAGGAGAAAACCCTAACCATAACCCCCTAACCCTAAAGGGAAACCCTAACCGGAAACCCCAACTTGTTCTTCAAGGAGAAAACCCTAACCATAACCCCCTAACCCTAAAGGGAAACCCTAACCGGAAACCCCAACTTGTTCTTCAAGGAGAAAACCCTAACCATAACCCCCTAACGGGAAACAATAAATCTTACCATAACCCCCTAAACTTGTTCAAGGGGAAAACCCTAATGGGAAACCATAACACTTAACATAACACCCGAAACTTGTTCAAGGTGAACACCCTAACCATAACCCCCTACCCCTAATGGGAAACCATAACTCCATTGACCCTAAACTTGTTCTTCAAGGGGAAAAACCCTAACCATAACCCCCTAACCCTAATGGGAAACCCTAACCGGAAACCCTAACTTGTTCTTCAAGGAGAAAACCCCAACCATAACCCCCTAACGGGAAACAATAACTCTTACCATAACCCCCCAAACTTGTTCTTCAAGGGAAAACCCTAACCCCCTAAGCCTAATGGGAAATCCTAACCCTAAACTTGTTCTTCAAGCGGAAAACCCCTTAACCCTAGCGGGAAACCATAACTCCATGACCCTGAACTTGTTCTTCAAGGGGAAAACCCTAACCATAACCCCCTACCCCTAATGGGAAACCCTAACCCTAGCTCTAACCGGAAACCATAACACATACCAAAACCCTAAACTTGTTCAAGGCGGAAACCCTAAATTTCATGCAACTATATTTGATCAAGTTGGGGGTGAAGCTCAATGGTGGGGTCATCTGGTTGAAATCAAACATATGGGTCAAATTCCAATTCTACTTTGGCTGACAGCAGTGCTGGTGGTGTATTGGATTGGATGATGGGCTCATTAGGGGTATATAAATGGTCTATGAAGCATAGCAAGCAATTACAAGTCAAACATTTTTTTTAGTGTTTTTTTTTCATCATTTGCTATCATTTTTAAGTTTTGTAACGTAAAAAAAAAAAAAAAAAAAAAAAAAAAAAAAAAAAAAAAAAAAAGCTTATAAAACGAAAAAGCGGCTAAACGCCGGTACTGCGTCTAGCGTCTGAAACGTCGGAAGCTTCGGCGTCTGAACTAATTTTTTTGCCTTCAAAGAAAAGCCTATAAAAACGCAACGGCCTAAAAAAACGATATTAAACTGAAGCGGTGTACATGTACTCCACAAGAGAACATTGGATGAGTTCGGGGGAAGCTGAAAAAAAAAAAAAAAAGCAGCCGACTGCCTCTGAACGTTCGTTTACCAGCCGCCGAGTACACGAGGCCTAAGAGAAGATCTCACACTCGGCAAAAACGAATTTTTTATTACAAGCGGGAAGAAGGGGGGGGTGACATATGGGGGGGGGGGGTAATGGGTACCAGTGTATGTAAACCTTAACCAACCCCCAGTGAAAGAGTTAAATAGATTCCAATGTAGCAAATTAAAAGATATCATTTCTGTACAATTTACTGGTTTTCTAAAATGATACAAACACCCCCATCCCCCCCCCCCCACCTGCGCATTCACAGATCTCACCACATCTCATCAGTCAGCTGCCTAATATACACCCTCCTTGTACTGTAAGTGAAAGACGCATGGAGGAAGTCCGACCACACCCGCCGTATCCTGTGTACTACCCACCGCTACGAGCAAAACCCCACACACAATCCTCCAACCCCGCCAGGGACCTCCGGTGTGTCCAGCGGTGTGCAAAACACACCACAAGTTCATACCACCACACATGCCGATCACGACTGCCAAGAGATATAGATATAGATATTTTTATTAATTAATGTAGAACACATCCAGTCTATCTATACATGGAAATGCCTGTGTAGGGCCAGCATGTGATTCCACTGCATATGGTTATAAAATATAATCTACTAAAAATTTAAAATAGCTAATGTAATATAATAAAATAAGCAATAAGAGTGTGTGTTATAGAATATGAAATTATAGAATATTCCATCGCACTAATCTGTGGACTACTTTTCCATCAATAAAATATTTGTAAAAGTAATTATAGAATATGAAATTATATATTTCATATTCTAACACATATATGCTCATTTTATATCATATTACATTAGATATTTCATACTTTTTATTATACATTTTTAGTAGATTATATTTAGAACCATGTGTGGTGGAATCACATGCTGGCCCTACACAGGCATTTCCATGTATAGACTGGGTGTGCCATTATCTCGGTTTCTGGCTCCCAGGTGTCATCTATACAGGTAACAGGCTGAGATTAGGAGCACTCGCTTAAAGGGAGTGCTCCTAATCTCAGCTTGTTACCTGTATAGAAGACACCTGTCCACAGAAGCAATCAATCAGATCCCAATCTCTCCACCATGGCCAAGACCAAAGAGCTGTCCAAGGATGTCGGGGACAAGATTGTAGATCTACACAAGGCTGGAATGGGCTACAAGACCATCGCCAAGCAGCTTGGTGAGAGGGTGACAACAGTTGGTGTGATTATTTACTAATAGAACAAAATAACTGTCGATCTCCCTCGGTCTGGGGCTCCATGGAAGATCTCACCTCGTGGAGATTCAATGATGATGAGAACGGTGAGGAATCAGCCCAGAACTACACGGGAGAATCTTGTCAATGATCTCAGCTGGGACCATAGTCACCAAGAAAACAATCGGTAACACACTACACCATGAAGGACTGAAATCCTGCAGTGCTGGCAAGGTCCCCTTGCTGAAGAAAACATGTACAGGTCCATCTGAAGTTTTCTAATGGACATCTGAATGATTCAGAGGAGGACTGGGGGAAAGTGTTGTGGTCAGATGAGACCAAAATCCAGCTCTTTGGCATCAACTCAACTCATCGTGTTTGGAGGAGGAGGAATGCTGCCTATGACCCCCAAGAACACCATCCCCCACCGTCATACATGGAGGTGGAAACATTATGCTTTGGGGGTGTTTTTCTGCTAAGAGGACAGGACAACTTCACCGCATCAAAGGGACGATGGACGGGGCCATGTACCATCAAATCTTGGGTGAGAACCTCCTTCCCTCCGCCAGGGCATTAAAAATGGGTCATGGATGGGTATTTCAGCATGACAATGATCCAAAACATGGCAACAAAGGAGTGGCTCAAGAAGCAGCACATTAATGTCCTGGAGTGGCCTAGCCAGTCTCCAGACCTTAATCCCATAGAAAATATGTGGAGGGAGCTGAAGATTCGAGTTACCAAACGTCAGCCTGGAAAACCGTAATGACTTGGAGAAGATCTGCAAAGAGGACAAAATCCCTCCTGAGATGTGTGCAAACCTGGAGGCCAACTCCAAGAAACGTCCGACCTCTGTGATCGCCAACAAGGGTTTCTCCACCAACCACTAAGTCATGTTTTGTGAAGGGTTCAAATACTTATTTCACTCATTAAAATGCAAATCAATTTATAGCTTTTTTGAAATGCGTTTTTCTGGATATTTTTCTCGTTATTCTGTCTCTGACTGCTAAAATAAACCGAACAATAAAATTATAGACCGATAGTTTCTTTGTCAGTGGGGCAAACGTACAAAATCAGAAGATGGTCAAATAAATACTCCCCCACCCCTCAGTGTGTGTGTGTGTGTGTGTGTGTATGTAATGTAAATATATATATATATATATACACACATATACACATACACACACACATACACACACACACACACCACCCAGTAGATCCATGTGATTCACCACACATACTTTATGAAAATATAATCTAATAAAAGTAGTAATAAAAAAAAGTAAAAATATTTAATAGGGGTGTGTGTGTGTAATATATATATATTTAGGGTGCAAAAACCTGCTGACAGGATTCTAGAATCGTCACTCAGCAAGGGGCTAAAGTTGAATGGTGACCTCCAATTAAAAAAATAAAATAAGAAAGGATCTAGAACAAAATAAAACAAAGATAATAAATTAAATATATAAAAAAATGTAAGCGCTACGGTACCTAAAACTGCATCCAAAATTAAAATGTTTCCCTAATCCACCTGCAAAGTCCCACAAATACTTCTCCCGCGTGCACCACGGGAAGTGTGAAGACCAGCAGCTGAACGATCAAATTCAGCTGCTTAGCTTCACACGTCTGGCGGGGCACAGGGGAAGAGAAGGAGCAGATCGGCTCTATGATCTTCCATCCATGAAAGACACAGGGGAGGGGGGGGGGGGGGTTTAGAACGGTCAGTGCAGGCTCTGGGCTGTATGGGAGAGACGCTCTTAGCTCAGAGCCCTGCAGCCAGTAACCCTGCTGGGGTCCCTCGACAATGGTGGAACGCCAGAGCCCAGCCTTAAGTGCGACCTTTGCAACCCTGGTAGTTCCGCCACTGCACAAACACCTGTTGATCCTGCCATCGAAGTCCACTAATGCAGGTGTGACAACAAAGCTGCACTGTTCTCAAGTCCAGAGCAGAGTTGTCACCCCTCTCACGTAGGCGGTGTGCCTGTTTGCACTACAGCGGGAGGAGAGAATGTTGCAGGGGGTGTGGTTATCAGCATTATCACTTCTGATTGACAAGCCTGTAGACCAGGGGTCTCAAACCGGTGGCCCTCCAGCTGTTGCAAAACTACAATTCCCATGAGGCATTGCAAGGCTGATAGTTAAAAGCACGACTCCCACAGGCAGAGGCATGTTTGCGACCCTCTGCTGTAGACTGTCAATCAGCACCTGGCCCCACCCACTGCTGTCCCGGATTGGAAGCACTGGCTCTGCTGCTGTGAGCTGCAGTGTCTGGGAGGGGGAAGCAGGTGAGACACGGAGAGAATTCGGCTCAGCCAGAGAAGGTAAAAAAAAAGTAAATTTTCTGTCTCTATGTCTAGGTAGGCAACCTCAGTACTCCAACTGTTGTGGCACTACAAGCCCCATGAGGCATTGCAAGCCTGACAGTCACAGGAACGACCCCCCAGGGGCAGGGGCGTTGCTAGGTCTACAAAAGATCTGGGGCTTGAGCCCATAGCAGCGTAGTAAAGAAAGTCATTACGCTTGGGTGGGCATACACATGTATATACAGTAATATACGCATGTGTATATCCCCAGAGAGCCCCACACTTACATCAGGGTCCCCAGAGAGCCTCCTCCTTCCATCAGAGTCCCCAGAGAGCCCCCCCCCCCACTTACATCAGGGTCCCCAGAGAGCCCCCCCCCCCCCACTTACATCAGGGTCCCCAGAGAGCCCCCCCCCCCACTTACATCAGGGTCCCCAGAGAGCCCCCCCCCCCTTACATCAGGGTCCCCAGAGAGCCCCCCCACTTACATCAGAGTCCCCAGAGAGCCCCCCCACTTACATCAGAGTCCCCAGAGAGCCCCCCCACTTACATCAGAGAGCCCCCCCCCACTTACATCAGGGTCCCCAGAGAGCCCCCCCCACTTACATCAGGGTCCCCAGAGAGCCCCCCCCACTTACATCAGGGTCCCCAGAGAGCCCCCCCACTTACATCAGGGTCCCCAGAGAGCCCCCCCCACTTACATCAGAGTCCCCAGAGAGCCCCCCCACTTACATCAGAGTCCCCAGAGAGCCCCCCCACTTACATCAGAGTCCCCAGAGAGCCCCCCCACTTACATCAGAGTCCCCAGAGAGCCCCCCCACTTACATCAGAGTCCCCAGAGAGCCCCCCCACTTACATCAGAGTCCCCAGAGAGCCCCCCCACTTACATCAGAGTCCCCAGAGAGCCCCCCCACTTACATCAGAGTCCCCAGAGAGCCCCCCCACTTACATCAGAGTCCCCAGAGAGCCCCCCCACTTACATCAGAGTCCCCAGAGAGCCCCCCCACTTACATCAGAGTCCCCAGAGAGCCCCCCCACTTACATCAGAGTCCCCAGAGAGCCCCCCCACTTACATCAGAGTCCCCAGAGAGCCCCCCCACTTACATCAGAGTCCCCAGAGAGCCCCCCCACTTACATCAGAGTCCCCAGAGAGCCCCCCCACTTACATCAGAGTCCCCAGAGAGCCCCCCCACTTACATCAGAGTCCCCAGAGAGCCCCCCCACTTACATCAGAGTCCCCAGAGAGCCCCCCCACTTACATTAGGGTCCCCAGAGAGCCCCCCCCCCCACTTACATCAGGGTCCCCAGAGAGCCTCCACTCCCTTTGGGGACCCCTGCAGAGACCCGGGGCTATAGCCTCAAAAGCCACCCCCTAGCAACGCCACTGCCCAGGGGCATGATGGGAATTGTAGTTTCACTACAGCTGGAGAGCCAAGGTCGCCTGCCCCCCCACCCCCAGTGCTGTAGAAAAGTGAAGTTCTATAAATCTAGACACTTACGTTCTCCTCCTCTTCATTGGGGGAGATCTTGAACGAGATCTTGAGGACGAGGAGGATGATGAGGATGACGAGGACGATGAAGAAGCAGAACGACTACCGCTAGAGCGCCCCCTCCACGTGGACTTCTGCGGACTGGGGGAATTCCTGTACTTCCTATAGCAGCGAAGGGACCTCCGGGACACGGAGGGTTTCTCACTCCTGACATCAGTTCTCGCCTCCCCCAACTCGCTGCGACAAGGCGAGGAGTCCGGGGACAATAACACTGAACCGGGGGGGATTTTCACTGCAGACTCCGATAGAACCTTAGTCCTATGATCCAGGGGCTCATTGCTATCCTTCTGGGTGTTTCCGCAGGGTGGTGGCACCGGGTGGGCAGGGCCAGCATTGGCGCTCTGCTTGCCATTGACAGGAGGTACCTTGGCCGCGCTCGGCGCGGGGCACGCGGTGTTCTGCGGCCGTTTGCTGAACTGCACGATGGGCTTAATGACGATATTCTGATGGTGCTTGACGTTCCAGCGCGACCCTTCTTCCCTCTGGGTCGCCTCCGCGCTGCTCTCTGGCACCGCCTCAGGAACCTTCTGTTGACGGGTCGCCGTAAGGATGCAGTAATCATGGTCGCCGGACCCCACGTGGACAGCCGGCAATGCCGCGGAGGGAGCCGGTGGGAGGGTCCGGTTTCTCAGCTTGCTCTGCGGCAAAGGTTTGGGCTCGATGAGCTTGGCGGTCTTGAGTACCGAGGCACATGGCTTCTCCTGAGCGCTCACCGGCGCGGGCTTGGACATCCCATTCAGGGGTCGGCTGGTGGACTTCCAAGGCTGATGCGGTGGAGTGGCCGGAGGGGTGAGACCTTCAGACAAAAGGAGGAGCTTTGTGTTAGAATGATATCAAGCTTAATGCTAAGACAGACAACGGGATTTACTGTTGTGATTGGCCACAGTTAATCACATGGTACAGATGGGCTGACCAATCACAGAGCTCATCACTATAGTACGCAATGAAAAGGCGAAGCCTCACTGAGTACAACAGTAATGTGATCTGCTGTGATTGGCCACAGTGGTCACCTGGTACCGGGCCAGTACAGTGATCTGTCATCAGGCTTGTCCGGTGGACGCGGTGAGTGACAGATCACACCGGAACGAGGCCCGTGGGGCGCAATCGTGGGAGGACCACATATGGCGCCTTCCCAGGACAACAGTGCTCCCGCCCAGACGTCATCGTACAATAATTTCGGACGGGAAGGTGTCAACTGGCTGCCGCTCGGCCTGTGGCAGAACGTCACCGAGGCCAGCCTCTCGTCCCTCCGGGCGGACGTCATATGACTCATGGGCCACGATCTGCCACCAGTTGTGTCCACCAGACACAGTTGATCAGTGTACCGGCCCCGCTGCCAGTACCATGAGACTGCTGCAACCAATCACAGCAGGTCACATGACACTTGTAAACAATGGATGGCTTCCTTTCACGCCATTCATTGTCTACAATAGTGTTGCTAGCTGTGATTGGTCAGCGATCACATGGTACAGCATGGTCCAATCACAGCCCAGCTCTGTATAAGGTGGTCAATCACAACAAATCAAACTGCATGAGTAGATTTAATTTAGAAAAATGCGTGCTTAGAGCATTTTTTTCCCAACATTGCTAAAAAGGAAACCATGCGTTTAAAAAAAAAGAAAAAAAAGAAAAAGAAGAACTGATCACTTTTGCCAGAGTAGTAAAACGTTATTATATTGCTTTGTTCAGTTGAGTGTGTGAAAAAAAAAAAAAAAAAAGCGTAAGAGAAACAAAAATTTTAAAAAAATAAAATTTTACATTTCTTTTAAATTTGGGAAAAAAAAAAAAAAAGTGTAAAAGAAAAAAAAAAAATTAAATGTAAAATTTTTTGAATTTAGTTTTTTTCTTTTACACTTTTTTTTCCCCCCCACACACTCTGAACATAGAAATATAATAACATTGTACAACTCTGGCGAAAGTAATCAAAGTAACAAAAAAAAAACAAAACGCGAACTTCAAAAAAAAAAAAAAAAAAAAAAAAAAACTCGCCATTAATACCTCAGACTGTCTACTTTCCAAAAAGGAGTCAATTGGGGGGTATTTGTACTGGCATTTTAAGGCCTCAGTACATCAGGATTGATCGATTATCAGTGTGTGGACTCTATAACTTTCCTACAGACTAAATAATATACACTGATCTGGTCATTTTCACCAAAGAAATGGAGCAGAATACAGTTTGGCCTAAATTTATGAACAAAGTTTTATAAACAGAAAAGAAAAATGTTTTTTTTTTCCCCCCTTTTTAAATTTTTTGTCTTTTTTTCTTATTTAGTAAAAAATAAACACCCCCAGTGGTGATCAAATACCACCAAAAGAAAGCTCTATTTGTGTGGGATTAAAAAAAAAAAAAAAAAAAAAAAGATAAAAATCTCACGTGTACAGTGTTACATGACCGTGTAATTGTCATTCAAAGTGTGACAGCGCTGAAAGGTGAAGATTGGCCTGGGCAGGAAAGGGGGTGAAAGTGCCCGGTATGGAAGGGGTTAATATTTTAACCACTTCAGCCACGGAAGATTTGGCTGCTGAATGACCGGGGCCATTTTTTGTGATTCGACACTGCGTTGCTTTAACTGACAATTGCGCGGTCGTGCGATGTTACACCCAAACAAAATTGACGTCCTTTTTTCCCCCACAAATAGAGCTTTCTTTTGGTGGCATTTGATCACCTCTGCAGTTTTTATTTTTTGCGCTATAAAACAAAAACAAAAAAAAAAAAACAAAAAAATCAAAAAAAGATCAAAAACACACCAACACAATATTTTGTACTTTTTGCTATAATAAATATCCATTAAAAAAAAAAAAAAAAAAAAAAAAAAAAAAGCAAATTTTTTCTTAGTAGGCCGATATATAGCGTCTACTAAATAGAGGATAGATTTATAGCATTTTTATTATTTATTTTTTTGTTACTAGTAATGGCGGTGATCTGCGATTTTTATCGGGGCTGCGACATTATGGCGGACACATCGGACAATTTTGACACATTTTTGGGACCATTGGCATTTATACAGCGATCAGTGCTATAAAAATGCACAGATTACAGTAAAAATGTCACTGGCAGGGAAGGGGTTAACTCTAGGGGGGGGGGGGGCGGGCATCAAGGGGTTAATTGTGTTCCCTAGTGTGTGTTCTAACTGTAGGGGGGAGGGGACTGACCTAGAGTAAGTGATGGATTGTGGTTTCTAGCTATTAGGAACTCACGATCTGTCTCTCCTCACAGAACAGGGATTTGTGCATTTACAAACACACTTCCCTGTTCTGGCGCGAGTGCGCCTGCTATCCCGCTTAAAGGAGCCGACCTACAGCTACGACGGCTCGCGGGATCGTGCCGACCTGCTGCAGTATAATGACGGCGGCTGGTCAGCAAGCGGTTAATTTACCAGCATGGTTTTGGAGGGTGGAGGAAACTCGCGCAGGGAGAAAATGCAAACTCCATGCAGACAGGTCCCGGCTGGGATGTGAACGGGGGGGGGGGGGGTCCCCAGTACTACAAGGCAGAAGGACTAACCACCAAGACAGACCTTGAATCCGTCCAGATGCAAAGAAATAACCAGCAATGATAGGGGACCAACATGGCTGCCCACTCACCGGCTGTATTCACCAACTCCGGTGCCAGATGTTTCTCTGCAGGAGGCTTCTTTCCCATTGGCTGCTCAGATCTGTCAAAAAGGATAAAAAAAATTAAAATAAAGTTGCTATTCATAGATAGCCCCTTGTACCCGTGTAATCACATCGCAGCAAAGCGACGTCTGCTGCTCTACCTCGGCATGGACAAAGTAATAGGTCTCTATTAAAGTGCATCAAATCCCAACATAAAAATCGAATATATTGCCACTTAACAGTCCTTAGATGAGCGCTGGCTGCATTTTTTTTTTTTTCTGGCTTTATTTTCAAAATGATGATCCCGCCAGTAACATTTCCTGTTCTGGGGTGACAACACTCACTGTATTGCATCTGTAGAGTAACAGCGTTGTCACCATAGGACAGGACGACAGAACACTCCCCCCCCCCTTCTAGTTATACATGTATAAAAAACCTAGTGTGAACATAACTATATTCACTTTTCTCATTTGCACCCTTTTCAAATTATGGGCAAGAGTCAAGATAGGTTCATACAAAACAATGAAAAAGAAAAACACCACATTACGGCCACTAGATGGAGCTGAAGATCATAGGAAATAAATCTTAGTAATAGAAACATTGTAACAATTCTAAACTTGAAGACCCGGCTTTTTCTGCCAATTTTGTTTAAAACAGTATTTTTTGCTAGAAAATAATATTATATTATTATATTATGAAAAAAAAAAAAAAAAAAAAAAAAAAAAAAAAAAAAAAACGCAACATGTATAATGTATACGTATTGCGGTCGGCAAGTGGTTATACAATGAATCAGAAAAATACCACATTACGGCCACTAGATGGCACTGAGGATCATGGGCAATAAATATCTTAGTAAAAGAAACATTGTAACAATTCTGGAGGGAGCTAAGAAATGAATGGGGCTTCCATAGTAGCAACGGTTACATATGTTAAAGCAGTTTTAATCCCAAAAACAAACATACTATTTTTATTTATTTTTTTAAAGGAAGTTTGTTTCTGGGATTAAAACTGCTTTAACATATGTAACCGTTGCTACTATGAATGCTACCCATTCATTTCTTAGCTCCCTCCAGAATTGTTACAATGTTTCTATTACTAAGATATTTATTGCCCATGATCCTCAGTGCCATCTAGTGGCCGTAATGTGGTATTTTTCTGATTCATTGTATAACCACTTGCCGACCGCAATACGTATACATTATACATGTTGCGTTTTTTTTTTTTTTTTTTTTCAGCCGGTGGCTGGCTCTCTCATGACAGTGATCCGAGCGGCTCATTAGCCACTGGATCGCTTTCAGAAGTGGCAGGAGGGGGCTTCCCCCGCCACTTGCTGGTGTTTCACGGGCTTACCGTTTTCACCAGCGCACCCCCATGTAACGATCTGATGGTGCAGCCCCCGCTGGTCACAGAAGTGAACAGAAACCAGATAGTCTCCGATCGCTTCTGCGGCCTTGGAGGATCGGAGCGAACTCATGACATCACTTCCGGTCTACGGTGGAAGTAAACAATTTTATTGCAGCTTACTAAATTCTTAAGCTGGCCACACATTATTCAATTTTCTTATTTCATTTCCTTTAGATTTCCCTTCAGCTATGCAGTTCAAGGGCCTTCCTGATTGCATACAAACTGAAAGTGTTTGGGTCTGACCTCATATTATATGGTTTTGGTAAATCTAAAAGAAAAGTTGTACAAGAAAATTGTTTAGTTGTTTTTAGACTGAAAATTTTAAAATATATTCTCCTTCATAAAATATATACACTCACTAATATATATATATATATATATATATATATATATATATATATATATATATATATATATATATATATATATATATATATATATCTCTATAAAAAAAAAAAAAAAAATTATGAAAAAGGAAAAAATGATAGATATCCATCTATAGAGTGCTAAAAAAAATAAATATATGTAAATACTTTTTTTTTTATTAATAAATAATTTATTCATAATATATAAAAGTTTTCCCCTTCAGCCCCTTACAAAAAAAAAAAAAAAGTGTGTGTATAATATATATCTTTACTACACACACTATTATGAACGGGACTGAAACATTTATAAATAGTATAAAAAAAGTATATATATATATATATATATATATATATATATATATATATATATATATATATATATATATATATATATATATATATATATATATATATATATATATATATAATGAAAGGGATTTTTTTTTTTTTAATCTATATATTTATTATCCCCCTTCAGTCCCTTTCATTATAAATATACTCTAAAATTTTTATATATATAGCCATTTTATGAAAGACTGAAATACACATTTTTTTGCTTTTATAATATACACACACATAGTGAGTCTTTCATAAATTTACTATATATTTTTTATTTATTTTTTTGACCCTGTACAGAAAAAAAACAAAACACAAGCAGTAGAGAAGTATGGTGCCGGCATTGTGGAGGGCTGTGGTGGGTGTCAATATGTCGAGCTGTAGGGTAACTCTCACACTTACCCCGAGTTTCCTACAGCCATTTTATCAGGACTGGGAGGAAGACGCTCCTCATCTTTAGCTGCAAAGAACCAAACGTGTTAAACTACTGAGCAAAAAAAAAATTAAAAAAAAAAAAAAAAAAAAAAAATAATCACACAAAGTCTTATTGAGAGAATAGAATAGCAAATCAGATCACAAGGAGTTTTCCCTACAACATCTCTATGGACATAGAAATCCTAATAATAAAAACAGGTCATTCCAATACAATCCATCTGTAGCATTTACCTATTTAATTCAACTTTTTCTAATTTGTCATCTCTTCAAAACTTGGGGCGGTTCGGGCGTCAGCAGTAAAGAGTCACTAGTTTTAGTGGCATTTTAGCAGCCCAACAAAGGGGTTAATAGCTCCCGTTTTGCTGCGCTGCCGAAGCACTTTGGCAGAGCTGCCCATTCATTTCAATGGGCAGGGGGAGGTTCACAGGTGCCCAGCTCCCACTTCCTCCCCCTGGCACCGGAAAGAAGATCTCCTCTCCCCCCTCCCTGCAATCTTCTGGGACACGTCACAGGTCCAAGAAGATTGGGGTGTCCACTGTTACAATGCCGGCGCCGTGGAGGGGGGGGAGAGGAACGAGGCTTCGGGTGGCCGCATCACTGGACCATGGGACAGGTGGGTGTCCCCCCCAATCACTCCCCTGGCTCACCGTCACTGATCCAGTGCCTCCCCAGCTCCAGCACCGCTCTCTTTTCTTATTAATCTCACGGGAGACGTAACGCGTTAGGAGCCCTTTTGCTCAGGAAAAAACTCCTGCAGCAGCAGTGCAAATTCACTGCGATAAAAAAAAAACAAAAAAAAACAAAAACACTGGTGTGGGTACACCCTAAAATCAATACAAAAACCTTATCCAAGCATGCAGCATGGCAAGCCAGGAAAAAGGGGGGGGGTCTTGACAAGGGCACCCCTCCTAAACCATACTAGCCCTCTTCCCCACAACCCTGGCCGGTGGTTGTGGGGGTCTGAAGGCAGGAGCTTTTCAGAATCTGCCAGATCCTTTGCTCCCCAATGTGAGGGGGTACCCACATTCACCAGAAAAAGGTCAAAAAAAAAAAAAAAAAAAAAAAAGTTTGACAAAACCCTTCATAAAAAAAAAAAAAAACAGTAGCTGGCTCCTGCTGACAGCAACACCGTCTGACAGTTCTTAAATAACTAAGGGGTGGGGCAACCAGGCGTCATCACCGGATGGTCCCGCCTCCTTGTCAGTTCATTAACGCAGCATGCCTGTGGTCTGGTGAACGTGGCTGCCGGCTTCCCGGCCCACTACAAAAATTCACATCTGAAAACAGGACCTGAATAATTGCACATGTGTGAACCGAGCCCAAGTCAGTTCTGTCAGTATCAAAAGAGGAAGCGAGGGAAGGGAGAGGAAGAGGAAGCGAGAGAGAGGAGAGAGAGAGAGAGAGAGAGAGAGAGAGAGAGAGAGAGAGAGAGAGAGAGAAAGAGGAAGCGAGGGAAGGAGAGAGAGAGAGAGAGAGAGAGAGAGAGAGAGAGAGAGAGAGAGAGAAAGAGGAAGCGAGGGAAGGGAGAGAGAGAGAGAGAGAGAGAGAGAGAGAGAGAGAGAGAGAGAGAAAGAGGAAGCGAGGGAAGGGAGAGAGAGAGAGAGAGAGAGAGAGAGAGAGAGAGAGAGAGAGAGAGAGAGAGAGAGAGAGAAAGAGGAAGCGAGGGAAGGGAGAGAGAGAGAGAGAGAGAGAGAAAGAGGAAGCGAGGGAAGGGAGAGAGAGAAAGAGGAAGCGAGGGAAGGGAGAGAGAGAGAGAGAGAGAGAAAGAGGAAGCGAGGGAAGGTAGGGAGAGAGAGAGAGAGAGAGAGAGAGAGAGAGAGAGAAAGAGGAAGCGAGGGAAGGGAGGGAGAGAGAGAGAGAGAGAGAGAGAGAGAGAGAAAGAGGAAGCGAGGGAAGGGAGGGAGAGAGAGAGAGAGAGAGAGAGAGAAAGAGGAAGCGAGGGAAGGGAGGGAGAGAGAGAGAGAGAGAGAGAGAGAAAGAGGAAGCGAGGGAAGGGAGGGAGAGAAAGAGGAAGCGAGGGAAGGGAGGGAGAGAAAGAGGAAGCGAGGGAAGGGAGGGAGAGAAAGAGGAAGCGAGGGAAGGGAGGGAGAGAAAGAGGAAGCGAGGGAAGGGAGGGAGAGAAAGAGGAAGCGAGGGAAGGGAGGGAGAGAAAGAGGAAGCGAGGGAAGGGAGGGAGAGAAAGAGGAAGCGAGGGAAGGGAGGGAGAGAAAGAGGAAGCGAGGGAAGGGAGGGAGAGAAAGAGGAAGCGAGGGAAGGGAGGGAGAGAAAGAGGAAGCGAGGGAAGGGAGGGAGAGAAAGAGGAAGCGAGGGAAGGGAGGGAGAGAAAGAGGAAGCGAGGGAAGGGAGGGAGAGAAAGAGGAAGCGAGGGAAGGGAGGGAGAGAAAGAGGAAGCGAGGGAAGGGAGGGAGAGAAAGAGGAAGCGAGGGAAGGGAGGGAGAGAAAGAGGAAGCGAGGGAAGGGAGGGAGAGAAAGAGGAAGCGAGGGAAGGGAGGGAGAGAAAGAGGAAGCGAGGGAAGGGAGGGAGAGAAAGAGGAAGCGAGGGAAGGGAGGGAGAGAAAGAGGAAGCGAGGGAAGGGAGGGAGAGAAAGAGGAAGCGAGGGAAGGGAGGGAGAGAAAGAGGAAGCGAGGGAAGGGAGGGAGAGAAAGAGGAAGCGAGGGAAGGGAGGGAGAGAAAGAGGAAGCGAGGGAAGGGAGAGAAAGAGGAAGCGAGGGAAGGGAGAGAAAGAGGAAGGGAGAGAAAGAGGAAGGAGAGAGGGAGGGAAGGGAAGGGAAGGGAAGGGGAGGAAGGAAGGGAAGGAAGGAAGGAAGGAAGGAAGGAAGGAGGAAGGAAGGAAGGAAGGAAGGAAGAAGAAGGAGAGGAGGAGGAGGGAGGAAGGAAGGAAGGAAGGAAAAGAAGAAGAAAAAGAAGAAGGAGGAGAAGAAGGAGGAGAAGAAGGAGGAGAAGAAGGAGGAGAAGAAGGAGGAGGGAGGAGATTTTCTTCCAAATTTTCATTTATATAATGAAATATAAAAACCTAGTGGTGATCAAATACCAGCAAAAGAAAGCCCTTTGTGTGGGGAAAAAAAAAAAAAAGGATATATAAACGTTTGGGTACAGCGATGCATGACCGCACAATTACCAGTCAAAGTAGCGCAGTGCTGAATTGTAAAAAAAATGGCCTGGTCATGAAAGGGGGGTTAAAACCTTCTGGAGCTGAAGTGGTTAATATTACATCTCTAATGAGAAGAAAAGTCAAGTTGTCAGCCAATAGAGTATTCTCTTTGGGTTGTGTGGATTTGGGTCTGACCATGGACATCCCTAGGAAGGCCCCCTGATCCCCGGGAATTCATATGTTGCAGAGCAAGCGGTTCCCAGTATGAGCCCAGTGCCAACTAAGCAAAGTCTGCTCAGACAATGGGAACCACCAAATTCCTCATTCATGTCCCTAAGCAAGGCGATGATCAGTGGTGCAAACCTACAAATAGAGACATTAATAACAGAAGGGGACATTTGTATCTGGAATGCCCATAGAAACCCATTATACCTGCATGCTGGTTACAGGGCCCGTGGCTTGCAAGGTAATGGAACAGATCAGGGTGCAAACAACGCAACCTGCACCTTTAAAGTCCTCCAAAATAGTAAAATGATATCCATGTATCCAGACAGGTAACCCCAACCACCTGTCCTCCGGGAGGTTTTACCCCCCCTTCATGATCAGAGCTACTTTAACTGACAATTGCGCGGTCATACACAAATTAAATTTAGATTTTATTTTTTTTTCACACAAATTGAGCTCTTTTAGTGGTATTTGATCACCGCTGCCTTTATTTTTTGCTATATAAAAAAGGAAAAAAAAATTTAAAGAAAAACAAAAATAAATATTTCCTAATTGGTTATAAAAGACATCCAATAAAATCAAATTTCTCCATAGGTTTAGAGCAAAATGTATTTTGCTACATGTCACAAGTGCCGGCAGTAATCAGGGGCTGATCTGGGGACACTCGTATAGTTCCGATTGTGATCTACAGCGCCTTGAAAAAGTATTCATACCCCTTGAAATTTCCCACATTTTGTCATGTTACAACCAAAATCATAAATGTATTTTATTGGGAATTTATGTGATAGACCAACACAAAGTGGCTCATAATTGTGAAGTGGAAAGAAAATGATAAATAATACAAATAAATAAATAATGTGAAAAGTGTGGGGGGTACATTTGTATGGCGCCCCCCGGAGTCAATACTTTGTAGAACCCCCTTTCTCTGCAATTACAGCTGCAAGTCTTTTTGGGGACGTCTCTACCAGCTTTGCACATCTAGAGAGGGACGTTTTTGCCCATTCTTCTTCTTTGCAGAATATCTCAAGCTCTGTCAGATTGGATGGAGAGCATCTGTGAACAGCAATTTTCAAGTCTTGCCACAGATTCTCAATGTGATTTAGGTCTGGACTGTGACTGGGCCATTCTAACACATGAATATGCTTTGATCTAAACCATTCCATTGTAGCTCTGGCTGGATGTTTCGGGTCGTCGTCCTGCTGGAAGGTGAACCTCCGCCCCAGTCTCAAGTCTTTTGCAGACTCCAACAGGTTTTCTTCTAAGATTGTCCTGTATTTGTCTCCATCCATCTTCCCATCAACTCTGACCAGCTTCCCTGTCCCTGCTGAAGAAAAGCATCCCCACCACATGATGCTGCCACCACCATGTTTCACGGTGGGGATGGTGTGTTCAGGGTGATGTGCAGTGTTATTTTTCCCCCACACATAGCGTTTTGCCTTTAGTCCAAAAAGTTGAATTTTGGTCTCATCTGACCAGATCACCTTCTTCCACATGTTTGCTGTGTCCTCCACATGGCTTCTCACAAACTACAAACAGGACTTCTTATGACTTTCTTTCACCAATGTCTTTCTTCTTGTCACTCTTCCATAAAGACCAGATTTGTGGAGAACACGACTAATAGTTGTCCTGTGGACAGATTCTCCCACCTGAGCTGTGGATCTCTGCAGCTCCTCCAGAGTTACCATGGACCTCTTGGCTCTTCTCTGATGAATGCTCTCCTTGCCCGGCCGGTCAGTTTAGGTGGACGGCCATGTCTTGGTAGGTTTGCAGTTGTGCCATACTCTTTCCATTTTCCGATGATGGATTGAACAGAGCTCCGTGAGATGTTCAAAGCTTGGGAGATTTTTTTATAACCTAACCCTGCTTTATACTTCTCCACAACTTTATCCCTGACCTGTCTGGTGTGTTCCTTGGCCTTCATGGTGCTGTTTGTTCTCTAACAAACCTCTGAGAGCTTCACAGAACAGCTGTATTTATACTGAAATTAAATTACACACAGGTGGACTCCATTTACTAATTAGGTGACTTCTGAAGGCAATTGGTTCCACTAGATTTCAGTTAGGGGTATCAGAGTAAAGGGGGCTGAATACAAATGTACCCCCCCACACTTTTCAATAATTGTAAAACCATTTATCATTTTCCTTCCATTTCACAATTATGTGCCACTTTGTGTTGGTTATCACATAAAATCCCAATAAAACACATTTATGCTTTTGGTTGTAACATAAAATGTAGAACATTTCAAGGAGTGTGAACACCTTTTCAAGGCACTGTAGATAGTGATCCAGACACTTTACTGGTATTGGTGGTGATCAGCGACTTACAGTGTGACGGAGCAATCTGGCGTAAACTGACACTGGCTGGGAGGGGGCGCCAACCGACACTGGTTCGGGACACTAACCCTAGGTTCACACTATTGCAGGCCACGCCTCCTGCGTTTGCACGGACATGGCAGCCCATTCATTTGCATGGGCTGCTGTGCCTGCGTTTCCCGCAAGAAAAAGGTGCATGCACTTTTTTTTTTTTTTTTTTTTTTTTTTTTAAAAACACCGCCGCCGGGAAACCACACAGTCTTTTTATGAGTATGCAGGTTCCCACACCTGCAGAACCGCTGAAGGCCGAGATGTCTGAGGGTTCCATTCAGAATGAATGGCAGCCCCGCGCGTCTCACAAGAGCGGCGCAATTAGGCTGCGGGCGCGGGAACAGGTGCGATTCCTGCACACAGCGTGAACCAAGCCTAATAGGAGTGATCAGTGAGAATATTATACACTGACACTGGCTGGGTGACAGGGGCAATCAAGGGGGGGCAATCAAGGGGGGGCAACTGTGTGCCTAACAAGTGTATGCGTGCTGCTTTTACTTACAGACCTGGCTGGGTTTCTCCCCTTACTTTCAGTTCTGAACAGCCAGCCAGAGCCTGAGTTTACAAACTATGCTGTGATTGGCCACAGCCGATCAGCAGGTATACAGGCAAAATAATTGGCTGTAACCTGCTGATAAACTCGCGCAGCACAGGTCAGCGGGGGGGGGGGGGGGGGGCGCGTGCGCACAAGAAAACCAGGAAGTAAACCGTGGCCTCCCTTGCGGGAAAATATACTGTGAGCGGGCGGCAAATGGTTAAAGTCTAAATGGGAAAAAAAAAACAAAAAAAAAAAGCAAACATTTTTGGCTTTGGACCAGGCTTACCCTCAGACTTTTCAAACTCCTCCAGCAAGCTTGTCAGATCAGATGCTTCAATGCCTTAAAGAAAAAAAAAAATATATATATATAAAAATATATAATAGCTCGATGTAGGAGGACAAAGACCAACACTTTGCCTTCAACCGTACAGAAAGAATTACCTGTCTCAATAGCTAAACCTTCAGCTTGCTCCTTTTGATTAGAAACCAGTAAATTTGGATTTAAAGCCACGGAAGGGGTGCAAAGGGGTTCAATCGGAGGAAGGGCAGACGCCTGAACTGGTTTTTCATTGACCGTAGACGACGGTAAGGTTTTAGCCTCTTTTGCAGGGGTGCTTGTAGACACTTCACGCTTCGGTTGCTCAGCAGTCAAGGCTGAAGGTTTGACTATAGCTGATATAGGGAGGCCTCGTGCACCACCACTGGCCTTCTCAGCCTCAGCCGACTTTAATACGGCGACCTCAGCAGGTTTTTCAGTCTTCAGAGCGGATGACAGAAGTGGCGGCCTTATATGAAATCCACACCTTTGGGCCCTCTTTAGAATTTCCATGATTTTGACGACCATCTCATTGGCAGATTTTAGGTTGGGGATGGAAAGACTTGCCTTCACCGGCCCTGCCGGCACAGAAGTCTCCCCTTGTGCCAATGGAGAATCAGATTTCTTAACCTCTGAACAAACTTGCGATCCGGGTTTAGAATGCAAATTCATATTTTTAATTTTAACCGATACACCGGATTTATTACCATCCGGTGCTTCAGCTGTTTTTCGATCCTTCTTTCCACTTTTACTATCCTCGGCTGACTTTTGTGGCTTCTGAGGGCTACATTCCCCAGGTGGGACTGGAGCGTGCTGTGGGATCTTCTGATCGGCTACTCCAAGCTGACCTCCCGCATTGAAAGGAACAGGAGCTTCAGGCATCCCTTGGGGAACCGGGGGACTTGACCAATAAGGCGGTGGCAGGCCAGGAGCCCAAGCATTAGGGTGCACAGGACCCATCGCAATGGGGGGTGGGGGAAACGGAGGCCAGCCCATCATCGATGGAGGTGGTTGCATGGGCATCATTGGAGGTAGGGTGCTGGGAAACTGAGGAACTGCTGACAAAGGTGGTACACCTGACAAAGGTGGTACACCTGACAAAGGTGGTACACCTGACAAAGGTGGTACACCTGACAAAGGTGGTACACCTGACAAAGGTGGTACACCGGGGTAATAAGGCTGCTGTGAAGGTACAGCTGGCCATACAGGTGGATAGAATGGAGGTGGAACGTTTGGCTGTGCCAGCATCATAGGGGGCAGGGTAGTATCCATGATAGGAAAGGATGGTTCCTCAGTTAATTTTTGTGGAAAGTCTTCCCGATTGGCCACTGTGCTACAGGTACAATGGGTGGCAATATACTGGAGGTGGCCGGAGCAACTGGTGCACAGCAGCTTTCCGGCAAAGTTGGCTTGGCTTTTCCTGTAGAGTTGGTTTATCTGTCTTTGCAGGCATAAGCAAGCATGGAAGTTCTGCCAACTCTGTTGGTGGCTCAGGAATAGAAGGCCACTTGCTGCAAGATGAGCTTTCAGGCTCTCTGTCAGGGTTAGGTTTCGGGTCTGAAGCCTCTTCCTGTATTCGGTTAGACTAAGTGACTTGGGCTTGGACTCCTTTACTTGCTGCACCATTTCATTTGGCTCCATACTGGATGTATCCTCAGAGTTTGCATCAGCAGCTGCAGAAACATCACCGTGGGTCTCGCCTTTATCATTGGGGACATACTCCTGAGCCACATCTGACTGCAAGCTTAGCTCTCCGTCCTTGTCATTTTTCTCCAAGACATGATTAACTCCAACCTCCATGTTACACTTGGGCTGTTCGGTCTCTACAGATGTAGGTTTTTCTGCTTTTTTATTGTTTTCCAAGATAACTTTTTTCTCTGGGGATATCAATGCTAGGGCGAGACCTTGCCTTGTTGCGTGGCATTTTAGAGGAACGAAGTTCCAATTGCGATTCAACAACCTGATCCAAGGTCCTTAGTTAAGAGTCAGACTCCTGCAGCGAAGGATTACTCGATCGGCTTGCAGCAGATTGAGCAGTGTTTGGTGGGGAGACAATTTCCGGCACCTCTTGTGGTTTGACTTCACCGGCACCTTTATTTTTGCTTTTAGCTTTTGACTTTGAGCTTTCAGATGCTTCTCTTTGGTAGACTTTTTTCCTTTCAACACCTTTTCTTTGTCTGGAACCATCACATCTTCATTTTTGGGCTTCCAGCTTAAATTTCTTGAGGGCATCTGTATCAGCTGGAGCTTTATTATCCAAAACATCAACAGTTCCTTCTGCATTCAAGGATTCAGTAGACATCTTCTCCACTTCTGGCACAGTCTCCATAATTTTGTCTTCTCCTGGCGCGGCCTCCATAATTTTGTCTTCTCCTGGCACGGCCTCCATAATTTTGTCTTCTAGTGGCGCAGCCTCCATAATTTTGTCTTCTGTGGCGCAGCCTCCATAATTTTGTCTTCTAGTGGCGCAGCCTCCATAATTTTGTCTTCTAGTGGCGCAGCCTCCATAATTTTGTCTTCTAGTGGCGCAGCCTCCATAATTTTGTCTTCTAGTGGCGCAGCCCTCCATAATTTTGTCTTCTAGTGGCGCAGCCTCCATAATTTTGTCTTCTAGTGGCGCAGCCTCCATAATTTTGTCTTCTAGTGGCGCAGCCTCCATAATTTTGTCTTCTAGTGGCGCGGCCTCCATAATTTTGTCTTCTAGTGGCGCGGCCTCCATAATTTTGTCTTCTACAGCCAAGGCCTCCATAATTTTATCTTCTACTGCCAAGGCTTCCATAATTTTATCTTCTATTGCCAAGGGCTTCCATAATTTTATCTTCTACTGCAAGGCCTCCATAATTTTATCTTCTACTGCCAAGGCCTCCATAATTGTATTTTCTACTGGTTTACTCTCCATAATTTCATCCCTCCTCTATAGATTCCGCAGATTGTTTCAGCAATTCTTTGTCTGCCATTAGTTCAACATTCTTCTCATACTTGATATCCACTTCTGGAACACATTGCTCTGAGGAGGACTCGAATGCGAGCAGAAATTGGGGTTGCCTATCCACACCTGCTAAAGTGTCGAGCACGAGGACATCATCTTTTGAAGACTGGACATGTATCGCCTCCCTGGGTCTTCCACCATTATTGGAACTTTAATTGATTCTCCATGATCGGACACAATTTCCAGAAAAACCCCGTCCTCGTCCAAGATGCTCTCATCTTCAGGATCTAGACACACGGTTATAGACGGCAGGCAGTATGGGTGCATGTACTTCACTAGATCGGAAAGGTTGACATTTTCGGTATTAATGATGCAAGGGGTGCCATGCTTCATAAGTCTGTCGTTATCATAATCGACAATTTCATCTTCGGGATCTAAGGAAGAGTCATTGTCAGCAGGCAGTAAGTTGGGACTCTGTGACTGTTCTTCCTCTGGGGGGGAAACCTCCTCCTCTTCTCCGTCGCTTCGCTGTTGGATGCGCTCCGTTCTTGCTCTGCGAGGTAAATACGCTCTAACGCTCTTGTGTCTGGTGCGTCTCACTGGGGTGGAGGTGATAGCGTCCGGAAGAGTTCCCAGTTTGGTGCAGGACAGAGAATATCAACCTGGGAGAAGATACAAAAAGCAAAAGCTGAATTCCTAATCCCCAATTATATGACAAAAAAAGCGCTACAGTTGGGACATTAAAAAAAAAAAAAACATGTAACCACCTTATTAAAACATTACGAGGAGGAGGAGAGGAGGAAGAGGGGGGGGAGACGGAGGAGGAGGAAGAGGGGGGGGGGGAGACGGAGGAGGACGACGACGAAAGGAGGAAGGGGGGGGGGGAGACGAGGAAGAGGGGGGGAGAGACGAGAAGAGGGGGGAGAGACGAGGAAGAGGGGGGGAGAGACGAGGAAGAGGGGGGGAGAGACGAGGAAGAGGGGGGGAGAGACGAGGAAGAGGGGGGCGAGAGACGAGGAAGAGGGGGGGAGAGACGAGGAAGAGGGGGGGAGAGACGAGGAAGAGGGGGGGGAGAGACGAGGAAGAGGGGGGGAGAGACGAGGAAGAGGGGGGGAGAGACGAGGAAGAGGGGGGGAGAGACGAGGAAGAGGGGGGGAGAGACGAGGAAGAGGGGGGGGAGAGACGAGGAGAGAGGGGGGGAGAGACGAAAGGAGGAAGGGGGGGGAGGAGAGACGACGAAAGGAGGAAGGGGGGGGAGGAGAGACGAGGAAGGGGGGGGGGGGGGGGGGAGACGAGGAAAGGGGGGGGGGGGGAGACGAGGAAAGGGGGGGGGGGGAGACGAGGAAAGGGGGGGGGGGAGACGCAGGAAAGGGGGGGGGGGAGACGAGGAAAGGGGGGGGGGGAGACGAGGGAAAGGGGGGGGGGAGGGAGACGAGGAAAGGGGGGGGGAGGGAGACGAGGGAAAGGGGGGGGGGAGGGAGACGAGGAAAGGGGGGGGGGAGGGAGACGAGGAAAGGGGGAGGGAGACGAGGGAAAGGGGGGAGGGAGACGAGGAAAGGGGGAGGGAGACGAGGAAGGGGGGAGGGAGACGAGGAAAGGGGGGAGGGAGACGAGGAAAGGGGGGAGGGAGACGAGGAAAGGGGGGAGGGAGACGAGGAAAGGGGAGAGGGAGACGAGGAAAGGGGGAGGGAGACGAGGAAAGGGGGGAGGGAGACGAGGACGAGGAGGAAAGGGGGGGAGACAAGGAGGGGCGACGAGGAGGAGGACGAGGACGAGGAGGAATTCTGAGCCATGTAAGATTAGGAAGACTCTACATTTGTGGCACACCAATGGTTATTCTGTACTTGCAGCATTTATAAAGTGATAACACCTGGGAGAATTGCGCACCTATTGCAAAGATATACAAAAACGATTTTTTTATTTTGCCTTGAAGTGCCTTTAAGAGTCTCACCTTGGCATAATTAACCCAACGTTGGTCATCTACTGAAGCGATCTCTCGATACGGGTGGTGTACGGGACAGACTGAGAAATCTCTGTAAATTGAGAGAAAAAAAAAAAAAGTCAGCTTCATCAATAAGATTTTGGATTAATCATCTTCCTCCCACAATTCCCGGCACACACTGCTGATTAGTGGAGCGTAATAACAGAACACACTTATGACAACTGGACTGCCTACAGCACTATGGGTTCAGGACTGGTCACATGGTCTCTGGCATTTAGAGGTAGTGGTCATCTTCTGCTGGATGCAGAAGCCCCCTCCCCCCTCATTGCCCCCTCCCCCTCATTGCCCGTTCAGTTGCCAACTGAATCCCTCCACAATGCTCTTGGAATTTGGGAGGGAATGGTGGAAAACCACAGATGCAAAGAGCCCATTTTAATGATGGACATGACTTTTTTGCTGGGCCTGTGAATTCCAATTCTTGAGAAGGCCCCATCTTTAACGTCCGGCAGGCAGAGACCATGTGATCCAAGTTGCCTAGGCTGGGGGCTCCTATATATGTTCCCCATTACTTTGGGTCATGACAGATCCACCATAAAAAAAGGATTTGAACAGACTCACCGAGCAGCCGTCCCGATCCTTTGGCGACACCAGAAGTTCCGTATCTGGGATGGAGTCAAACGGTGACATGTTTTCATCGTCCGCGTTGTCCAAGATCTCGGTCAGGGCCGTCAGAAGGGACAGCTCGGTTCGCTTCATCAAAGTGGCCTTTGTTCTGCAAGATCAAAATCAATGGATTACAGACAAGACACCTTACCAAACCTGGGGGGGTGTTCACAGGACCCCCCACTGTGACCCGAGAGTCAGTGATATCTAAAGTCACTTGTGGAGATGTTTATATAGAATCCATCAAGTGCCCAACCTGTAGAATGAGAGGAGCCACTGCCAGAGGGAATGAGGGGTTATAATATGGGAAAGAGAAAGAGATACAAAGTAACATTGTTAATAATATTATACAGGATTTATATAGCGCCAAACAGTTTGCGCAGCACTTTACAACATGAGGGCAGACAGTACACTTACAATACAATTCAATACAGGAGGAATCCCGCTCATTAGAGCTTACAATCTAATAATCATTTATAAACATTGATCAGACAAGAGAGAAAGATGCATAGAAACATTGTTTATAAACATTGATCAGAGAGATAATGTTTGCATCTCTCTAAAATTATCTCTCTGATCAAGGTTTATAAACAATGTTACTTTGATCATACGGGAGATGGATACAAAGTAATATTGTTTATAAACATTGATCAGATGGGAGATTGCATCTCTCTCTATCTCCCATCTGATCAATGTTTATAAACAATGTTACTTTGTATCTCTCTATCTCCTGTCTGATCAAAGTAACAGTGTTTTATAAAACGTTGATCAGGTGGAAGATACAATGTTACTTTGATCAGACAGGAGATGGAGAGAGACAAAGTAACACTGTTTATAAACATTGATTATACGGGAGATAGAAAGTAACATTGTATCGCTCTATCTCCCGTATGATCAATGTTTATAAACAATGTTACTTTGTATCTCTCCATCTCCCCTCTGATCAATGTTTATAAACAATGTTACTTTGTATCTCCTTTCCAGTGTTTATAAACAATGTTACTTTGTTTAGAA